>NC_081431.1:56125691-56355691 GCF_949786415.1 Peromyscus eremicus | reverse complement strand
AAATACTGAACATTGTGTCACTTTTGAAGATTAGAAAAAGCTTCTTAAGGGCATTATTTCCTGGTGCAGATTTCTGTGAAAGAAATAAGAACAAAAAAAGAGGCAATGGTCTTATAAATTGTTAAAAGATGAACAGTCATTTCTTTTTATAAATTAATTAAGCATGTGTGGAAGTTACAAATGATGTAAGAATCAATTGTACTTTCTTTTCTTGTTACTTAATTTGTTCGAATAAATCACAGTAGGCTCGCCTGGCCTACGTCTTTCTCACCAGAGTTGGCTGGCACTGGGCAACAAGCAGAGGGCGACCGCGGCTACCGGCATGAACGATAAAAGCTCCCGGTCCCACTCAGTTTTCACCCTGGTGATGACCCAGACCAAGGTACTTTTATCACAACTTAATTGTATTTTTTAATTAAAAGATGATTACATCATTTACTCCCTTCCCTTTCCTTCTTCCAGTCTCTCCCATGCTATCCCCACCTTGCTCTTTGTCAAATTCATGGCCTTTTTCTTTCCTTGTTATTACACATGCACACACATAGAGTAGTCTCTTTGTTTGTAAGTGTATGATTTCAGGGCTGACCACTTGGTATTGGAGAACCACTTACAGGTCTCATCCCTGAAGACTAATTCTAACTCTCCGCTTCTCGGCCTTCCTTGGTTGCCTGTAGTTCTTTGTCTAGGGATGGAGTCTCAGGAGGTTTTCCTTTGCACATTTGCACGTCTCTGGTATTGTCCCTGCTCAGGTCTTGTTTAGGCAGCTATATTATTGAGATATCATGGATGAAGAGTTCCTGTCATTGTTAGGAGACAAAACCTCACAGCAGGTCCCCTGGTCCTCCGACTTAGTCTTTCTGCGCCTCTTCCACAGTGTTCCCGCAGCCTTGAGTGCAGGAGTGTGTTGTACCTGTACCTGTTGTGGTAGGCACCCTGTGATCGGTTGGTGGTTCTCTGCATTTCTTTTTTTTTTTTTTTTTTTTTTTTTTTTTAAGATTTATTTATTTATTATGTATACAATGTTCTGCCTGCATGTATATCTGCAGGCCAGAAGAGGGCACCAGATCTCATTACAGATGGTTGTGAGCCACCATGTGGTTGCTGGGAATTGAACTCAGGACCTCTGGAAGAGCAGTCAGTGCTCTTAACCTCTGAGCCATCTCTCCAGCCCCAGGTTCTCTGCATTTCTGTAAGCGTCTCTCAGCAAAGAAAAGCTTCTTTGATGAAGAGTGAGAGCTACACTTACTTGTGCATATAAGGATAAATATTTAGAATGCAATTAAGAATTACGCTGGTTTAGTAAAATGGAAGTAGTGTATTCTCCTCTAAGATCCGTGACCTCGTGAGCCCTGGGTAGTTGCCTGGGTTTCCAGGCATGATTTCTCTCCTGTTGAGTGGCCTCTTTAGACAGCTATTGCTTTCCACCAAAACATAAGGGCCACTGTTGCACCTTCAGGGACGTCTTGCATGCTGGTCGTGGTCCTGGTTTATAGGTATCATAGCTGGGTAGGACTGTTTGTTGCTTCCCTCCCTTGGCGGCCTGCTTAGCACCTTTCAAGACTATGAAAATTAGTTAGTCCTCTGGGAGGAGGACTTCAGGTCGTTTCTGGTTAAGATCCCGAGTCCTGTGTCTGAAATGCATAGTCAGAGCAAAGTATTTTGCTGGTAGTGGTTATTTTCATAGATAAGATAGTGAATGCATTTGTTTTGTGTTTTTCTTATTTATTTCTGTAAATCTAGAAATAGGTATAGTCATATCACTATAAGTGTAAATAGATCTTAGGAAATTTCACAATAACTTTTAATAACTTGTTATATATAGCAATATAGTATTGACCATTTTTAATCAAAAGCACATGATTAGTAATTTATGATTATCAGTAATCTATATCAATACTAGATGACTAACAATTTATGATATCATTGATAAAAGCTTAGCAATGTATGACAATATATAGTAATTTTAGAATGCTTGGGAAAACATGAGAAAATAAAAGATTTTAAGACTAGGGAGATAAGTCAGTGAGTAATGGACACAAGCATGAGGGTCTGAGTTCCAGATCCATGTTAAAACTCAGGCACAATAGCACGGACTACAGCCCCAGCCCTGCAAGGCACAGAAAGGCAGACCCCTAGCTCGTGGCCCAGCCAGCCTGAACTGTGTGGTAGGCTTCAGGGCGAGGAGAGACGGACAGTTCTGAAGAGAAACACCTGCGGTTAATCTCCAGCTCCGTATGCATGTGTACATACGTGCATGAACATTCACACACATGTACCCGCGCACATATACATGTATATGTACAAACACAGAGTAACAGATTAAAAAAAAATAACCCATAGATTCCACTCCTCAGGTCTCTGTAAACATCTTGTTATGTAATCTTTCAGTTAGTTATAATCAAATTTCAGAAAACTTTTAACAATCATATGCCATAGAAATTCATTGTGGAGGTAATTTTTGAAGTTTTTAAATATTCCGCTAGCTATTATGATTGTTTATTTTCTCTGCTGTTAGATATTTATATTGATTTAAAATGTTTTGTTATTATACTGCTGAGATAAGCAATGTTTTTATTTTTATATTTATTTATTTGTTTCTTTTTTTTAAAGATTGATTTATTTATTATGTCGATGTATTCTTTTTTTTTTTTTTTTTTTTTTTGAGACAGGGTTTCTCTGTGTAGCTTTGGCACCTTTCCTGGAACTTGCTCTGTAGACCAGGCTGGCCTCGAACTCACAAAGATCCGCCTGGCTCTGCCTCCCGAGTGCTGGGATTAAAGACCACCACCGCCCGGCTCGATTTATTTATTATGTATACAGTGTTCTGCCTGTGTGCCAGAAGAGGGCACCAGATCTCATTACAGATGGTTGTGAGCCACCATGTGGTTGCTGGGAATTAAACTCTGGACCTCTGGAAGAACAGTCAGTGTTCTTAATCGCTGAGCCATCTCTCCAGCCCAGAGATGGTTTTAAAAACAAAAAAATTATAACTTGAATAACTTTGCCTTTTAAAGGCTTATGTTGATGACAAGTCATTTAAAAACTTCTTATTTTCCTGTGATGATGTTACAGACAGAATTGGTGGAAGGGGAGGAGCACGATCACCGAATCACAAGCCGCATAAACCTAATAGATCTGGCTGGCAGTGAGCGCTGCTCTACAGCCCACACGAGTGGGGAGCGGCTGAAGGTAAGAAGAAGGGTGTTGGCCACTCGCTCTCTCTGCCTCTCTGTTGTGAGGTGGGTCTGTGTTGCCGAGGCTTGCCCAGGCTAGTGACCCTCATGCCCCAGGCTCCAGAGTCGCTGGACCACAGGTGGGCCCCAGCATATCCCTCACTCTTGTCATGATGGGGAGACTTATTTTGAGGACATTATTTTTAGGAGAGTGCAATTTGAATATACTTAACAACAAAAAGCAAAGTATCTTCTTCTCTAGTTTATAGATTGCTGTGGTTTGCATACTTCATTGTGATTACTTTTCAAAGAAAATTAATAAATTTTGGGTCATAAAAATGTTGATAGTTTATGGAAGAAAGTATTTGCTCAGTAACTATATGAGGAGAGAGGTATATTTTATGGAATAAATTTATTGCTGAGACATTAAGAAAAATGACCGTCTTTCACCTTACATACAGGAAGGTGTGAGCATTAACAAGTCCTTGCTCACCCTGGGGAAGGTCATATCTGCACTCTCTGAGCAAGCAGGAGGAAGGAGGGTTTTTATTCCATACCGTGAATCCGTTCTTACATGGTAAGTACCTTTCAAAGCGTAAGTAGTGGGGTTTGTTTTGTTTGGGGTGTATGTCTATGGTGTGTGCATGTTTGTGCACATATATGTGCAGGTGTGCTTGCCCGTGTGTGCATGTGGAGGCCAGAGGTTGAAGTCAGGAGTCTTCCTATGTCCTCTCTCCACCTGATTTTTTGAGACAAGATCTCACACTGAATCTGGAACTCGATGTTCTGGTTTAAATGGCTGGCTAGCCTCTGGGGTCTACCTGCTTCCCTAGCACTGGGGGTATAGGTCTTAGTCACTGTTCTATTGCTGTGACAAAACACCATGACCAAGGCAACTTCTAAAAAGACATTTAATTGCAGACTTGCTTACAGTTTCAGAGAGTGAGTCCATGACCACCATGGTGGGCAGCAAGGAGGCAGGCATGGAACTTTGGTGGTAGCTGAGAGCTTGCATCTGATCCTCAACCATGAGGCAGAAGGAGAGGGAGAAGGATGGAGAGGAGAGGGGGAGGGGGAAGAGAGAGCTAGAGCTAACTGGAATGGCTCAAACCACCATGCCCAACATTTTCTTTTCTTTTTTGGTTTTTTGGGTTTTTTGGAGATAGGATTTGTCTGTGTAACAGCCTTGGCTGTCCTAGAACTTGCTCTGTTGACCAGGCTGACCTTAAACAGAGATCCACCTGCCTCTGCCTCCCAGTTGCTGGGATTAAAGGATGCGCCACCACACCCAGCCATACCCAACTTTTATGTGGGTTCTGGGGACCTGAACTCGGGTCCTTATGCTTACATAGCAAGTATTTACCTACTAACCCATCTCTTTCAGCCCCTAAAAAGAAATAATTGTATAAGATAGAGTGGACTGGGATGGAAGAATGCTTTCCTGGTGGGCGCGCGCGCGCACACACACACACACATAGTGTAGACAGACTTTTCTTTTGGGCTGCCAGCTCACAAAAAATGACACTCAAACTTATTAATTATGAAAGCTCGGCCTTAGCTTAGGCTTGTTTCTAACCAGCTCTTATAACTTAAATTAAACTGTATTTTTTAATCTACATTCTTCCACACACTCATTACCTCATCTCCATTTTGTCCATCCTGCTTCTTTGGTGTCTGGCTGGCGACTCTGTCTTTCTTCTTCCCTGACCCCTCTGCCAGAAGTCCCTGCTATACTCTTGTCTAGCTATTGGCCATTTAACGTTTTGTTAAACCAATCACTGACACATCTTCACACAGTGTAAAGGAATATTCCACAACATTTCCCCCTTTTTGTCTAAATAGTAAGGAAAGATTTAAACTCTAACAGTACAAAAGAGAGAGAAGGAGAGAAAAGGATGATGGACTGATTTCATGTTATTTTGGAATAGAGGAGAATTATGAATTGTAGAAACAATCTACCTGGAATGTCTTAAGAGATGAATGTAAAGCACTCTACTTATGCTTGTTAGTACTTTACATATATTACAAAACATTCACTCTGTGTGTAAGTGAAATTGAATAATTTCGTTTGCCTAGCACTTAACAGCCAACACATAGCTCTTCCATGATTTTATAGTGAGTATACATTTTACATCATTGTCCCTATATGCACTTAATGTTCAACTTCTAATAAACATTAAATAGATAGGTAGCCTGCAGCTTATAATAGTTTTCCTTGAAATTTTTCTACTTTATGGTGGTGTGAAAAATGATAAATAGTCAGAAGAAATGACTTCTTGTTTTGGGGGGGATTCTTTTTTTTTTCTTTCGAGACAGGGTTTCTCTGTGTAGCTTTGCGCCTTTCCTGGATCACTCTGTAGACCAGGCTGGCCTTGAACTCACAGAGATCCGCCTGCTTCTGCCTCCCAAGTGCTGGGATTAAAGGCATGCACCACCACCGCCCGGCCTTTTTTTTTTTTTTTTTTTAATATTAGTTTGTGTGTGTGCATGTTACAGTATACATGCAGAGGTCTTACATAGAAGGTTACCTCACTCAGAATGATTGATTTCCTCTAGCTCCATCCATTTATGGGCCTATTTCATAATTTCATTTTTCTCATCAGCTGACTAATATTCTGTTGTATAAATGCACCACATTTTCATTATCCGTTCATCTGTTGATGGACATCTAGGCTGTTTCCAATTTCTGACTACTATGAATAAAGCAGCAATGATAATGGGTGTGCAAGCACCTCTGTGGTGGGATGTAGAGTCCGTTGGGTGTATGTCCAAGAGTGATATATATAGCTGGATCTTGAGGTAAATCTGTTCCAGCTTCCTGAGGACCACCACACTGATTGCCACAGTGACTGTACAAGTTTGCCCTCCCACCAGCAGTGAGTAAATGTTTCCCTTTCCTTGCCTCCTGGACAGCTGTGCTTTCATCTGTTTTATTGATCCTGGCCATTCTGACTGAAGTAATATGAAATCTCAAAGTAGTTTCCGTTTGCCTCGCCCTGATGGCTAAGGGTGTTGAACATTTCTTAGTGTTTCTCAGTCTCAGTACTTCATCTTTTGAGGACTCTGCTTAGTTCTGTACCCCTTTTCTAAATTGGTTGTTTGTCGTCTTGATGCTCAGTTTTTTGAGTTCTTTATATATTTTGGATATTAGCCCTCTATTGGGTATAGGCTGCCACTTTGTCCGGATGAGTGTCCTTGGCAGAACAGAAGCTTCTCACCTTTGTGAGGTCCCATTTACATGTTGTTCTTAATACCTGTGCTAATGGTGTCCTGCCCAGAAAGTCCTTTCCTGTGCTGACGAGTCCGAGCCTGTTTATCTTCTCACATTCGGGGTGTCTGGTTTTGTATTGAGGTCCTTGAACCCTTTGGAGTTGAGTTTTGTGCAGAGTGATAAATACGGATCTGTTTGCATTCTCCTACACACGCACATCCATTGGACCGGCATCATCTGTTGGAGATGCTGTCTTTTCTCCAGTGTGAATATTTGTAGTCTTTGTCAAAAATCAGGTGTCTGTAGTGTATAGAGTTATGTCTGGATCTTCATTCTTCTCTGTTGATCAGTGTGTTTCTTCTTATGCTAATACCATGTTGTTTTTATTACTATAGCTCTGTAGTACAACTTGAGATCTGGGATGGTAATACCTCCAGAAATTCTTCTATTATTTAGGGTTGTTGTAGCTATTCTGGCTTTTTGTATTTGTTTTTGTATTTTTGTTGTTGTTATTTGGGGTGTGTGTGTGTGTGTGTGTGTTTCCATGTGAAGTAGAAGATGGTTTTCTTAATTTCTGTGAAGAAGTGTGTTGGAATTTTGATGAGGATTACACTGAATTTATAGGTTACTCTTGGTAAAATGGCCATTTTCACACTTTATCCTACCAGTCCATGCACATTAGAGATCTTTCTGTCTTTTGTTTTCTTCTATTTATTTCTTTAATGTCTTAAAGTTTTTATTATACAAGTCTTTTACTTGCTTTGTTAAATATGCCATATTTTCAATTTACTAATGATTTTATTGGCATGTAATCTTAAGTGAAGGAGCATTGGTATACAACTGGGTAAGAACCACATCTACAGCAGTAGTATATCTTTATAATTGGTATATTGTTGTTTGTTTATTTAGGTTTTTCTTTTTATTAGACAGGCTCTCACTTGGTTCTAGAATATACTATGTAGCCCAGGATGGCCTTGAACCCACTCAATCCTTCTGCTTCAGCCTTCCAAGTGGCTAACACTATGCCCAGCTTTTAACTGCTTAATTATAATGTTGTTTCTATCTTGAAACTTAAAATGGAGAATATGATTTTTTTTAAGATTTATTTATTTATTATGTATACAATGTTCTGCCTGCATATATGCATGCAGGCCAGGAGAGGGCACTGGATCTCATTATAGATGGTTGTGAGCCACCATGTGGTTGCTAGGAATTGAACTCAGGACCTGTGGAAGAGCAGCACGAGCTCTTACCCTCTGGGCCATCTTTCCAGCCTGAGAATATGATTGTTTTAATGACTTAAGAAGCTAGGAATAGTGAAATTCATTCTATGCTAATAAAGATATATTTGAGTCTTATATTCTCTTTTGTACACAGTACAGTACAGAATGTTTATATGTTAATTCATCATTTCAACATGTATTGGGAACTAACTCCTGCAGGTTATGGTAGCACTGGGAATACAAAGATGATCAACACATAGTTTCTTTGCTGTAGTAGCTCACACTCTAAAGGGAAACATCTTACTAAATATTTGATGGTTAATCATGTCTAAAAGCCTACAAACAGTTTATTGCTTTATAAAGCAGTATAGAAAAAATAAGAGAAGCCAGGAGCATGAGCCAGGCGTAGTAGGGTCCATGCCTTTAATCCCAGCACTTATGAGGCAGAGGCAGAGAGATCTGTGTGTTTAAGGCCAGTCTGGTCCACATAGCAAGTTCCAGGCCAGCCAAGGCTATATAGTGAGACCTTGTCTCAAAAAAAAAAAAAAAAAAAAAAAAAAAAAAAAATTAATTAATTAAAAAAAGAAATGAAAAGAAAAAAAGACAAAAACAAATAAAACATTCTTTAATCCCAGCACTCAGGAGGCAGAGCCAGGCGGATCTCTGTGAGTTCGAGGCCAGCCTGGGCTACCAAGTGAGTTCCAGGAAAGGCGCAAAGCTACACAGAGAAACCCTGTCTCAAAAAAAAAAAAAAAAAAATATATATATATATATATATATTCTCATATATATATATGAGAAAACAAAGTATTTATGAGATGTAAATGGCTTTAATAGTGTCTGGGCGGAGAGTCAGTATTGTGTTGCATGCTCTTATTCATTGGTTTGGATTTTCTGACAATTACTGCTACTAGGTGGTTATAGAAGAAAAGTCTAATTGTGACTGTCTTCCCTTCTCCTTAAAGGCTATTGAAAGAAAGCCTGGGTGGAAATTCAAAAACAGCAATGATTGCTACTGTCAGTCCTGCGGCCAGCAACATAGAGGAGACGCTGAGCACACTTAGATACGCCACCCAAGCCCGCCTGATAGTCAATATCGCCAAAGTCAACGAAGATATGAACGCAAAGTTAATTAGAGGTGAGTATTGTCTCAACTATTACTATTCAGGTTTTACAAGTACCTGTGTTTGCATGCTGTGTTGTGGAAGCCCCAGGCTAATGTTGGGAGTCTCCCTAGATTGCTCTCCATCCTTTTCATTGAGATAATATCTTCCAGTTGACCCCAAGCTCCCCAATATGTCTAGGCTAGCTAGGCAGCTTGCTTTGGGGAGTTTCCTGTCTCTGCCTTGCAAGTAATAGAACTACAGGCAGGCTGCTACGCCCACCCAGCATGTACATGGATGCTACTCTCGTTCTTAAGAATGCACAACAAGCATTTTACTAAATGAGTCATCTCCTCAGCCCCTTATTACCTCAATTACAAAAAATATCGTTCTACAGTTTAGATTTATTAATTTATTAATTCCAATCCTAATGTATATAATTCTAAGAAAACTGTTGCTTCCTTTGCCTATTTGCTAATGCATCCTGTCTATAAACCTGACAGTGATGGAGAGGGTGGATGTTCAGTGAGAAAGAGAGGTAGTGAGAGGGGAATCAGAAAAAGGTAGAGAAGAGAGTACATAGAGGGAGCAGCGAGTGGAAACATCTTTCTCCCGACTAGAAAAGAGTGTGAGTAGAGAGAGCAGTGAGTGGAACCGTCTTTCTCCAGACTTAGCCACTGGTCATGTGTCTTTTATAAATCTTTAGAATTGAAAGCAGAAATTGAAAAGTTAAAAGCTGCTCAGAGAAACAACCGGAATATTGACCCTGAACGGTACAGACTCTGTCGACAAGAGATAACATCCTTAAGGATGAAGCTGCATCAGCAGGAGAGAGACATGGCAGAAATGCAAAGGTGACCACACCCAGAACCGTAACCCTGACAGGGGTCACTGCAGAACTGTGGGGCTGGGAGGGTGGGAGAGAACACTGACTGACTCTTGCTCCTCCTTCAGAACAGCACAGCTTGCTTTCATTTCAGTTTTGTTTTGTTTTGTTTATCGAAACAGGGTTTCTCTGTGTAGCCCTGGCTGTCCAGGATCTCACTCTGTAGACCAGGCTGGCCTAGAACTCACACAGATCCACCTGCCTCTGCTTTCTGAGTGCTGGGATTAAAGGCGTGCGCCACCACCGCCCGGCTAGTTGTCCTATTTTAAATGGTAGTATTCCACAAGCTTCACAGATGGTCTCTTGATTTCGGTCTTACGTAAATGGATGTTTTAACTTCAATATTTTCTTTTTTGGAAAGGGTGTGGAAAGAGAAGTTTGAACAAGCTGAGAAAAGAAAACTTCAAGAGACAAAGGAGTTACAGGTATCATTTCAATTTCCTAAACTAATCTGAAGTAGAAAAAGCACAGTGTAAATTTCATTTCTCATCTTTATTGTATAATCACAGTACAAAGAAATACGTAAAGACAGTTAACATAAAGAATTGATAGAGACCAAGGGCTAAAGCTGGGAGATTTGAAAATGCCGACCACAAAGGCACTCTTGGTTTCTCCAGTTCTGGTCTGCCCCTGTGTCCGCCCACCTAAGCGGCCCTCCTGCAGAGGCTCTCTGTTCGGGTGGCCAGACCAGTGCTGTCTCAGGACACTGACACAGCAGCCAAGGTCACAGGGGCTGGGGCCACCACAGTTGGAGTGGCTGGTTCAGCGCCCGGCGTCGGAGCGGTGTTTGGCAGCTTGAAGACCAGCTGTATCAGGAACCATCCCTCAGGCAGCAGCTCTTCTCCTGTTCCGTCCTGGGGTTTGCCCTGTGTGAGGCCCGGGGCTCTGCTCTCTGATGGTTACCTTCCTTATCCTCTCCACCATGGAGGCTCTGTGGGATCACCTGCTGTCCCTGCTGCTCCTGGTGCTGCTGTGTGCTGAGCTTTACCAGTAAAAACAGAGAAAGAAGAATCAGGATGGGAGCGGAAGGGGATTTGGATCTAGATTGTGGTTGCCTGGAGCCTCCAGGTGCGGGGATTGTAGTCATGTGCACCACACCCGATTCAGCTTTCCTTTTCCATTGGTTCTTCTAGTAACAACATGAGAGGTGGATTAGAAGAAGGAGAGGTGTTAGGAGCTGCTGGTGTGGTTAAGGCATGAGACAGTGAGAGCTTGGAGTGAGGGCAGTGGTGGTAGTGGAGGAGGTGGGTTCAGCAGACAGGAGTGTGGGGAAAGGGATACTCGTCTTCATTATTTTCAATTTCTTAGTTATGTGTAATATATATATATATATATATATATTGCACTTGGGTCATCCGGTTTGCGCAGCAGCACCTCACTGAGCCATTTCACCAGCCCTGGGATAACTGATTTTAGATGCTGAGAGCAACAGAAGTGGAAGCCAAGAATGAGTCCCACGTTTTGGAAATGTGGGTGTTACACTGTGAAATTATTAGGCCACTGAAGTGTGGGGAGGGGAGAGGGCACTTGACTGGACAATAACAAGATGAGGACTAGAGCCACACATAGGGCTCTTAGGAGTATGATGGTGACAGTCATAGAGAAACCAACAATGAGCAGAGTGTGCATACGCTCGTGTGTACAAGTATTGCATGCTTGGGATTAAAACCAGGGCACTTCACATGCTTTACTCTACCACTGAACTTTAATCTCAGTGAACCTGTTATGCACTAAGACTCTATAAAGGAACCCCAATATTTAACACAGACCATTCTCTTAGGTGAATTTAATAATTTTGTGCTGTGGTCAAGACTGTCTTTTTACTTCTGCCAGAAAGCAGGAGTTACGTTTCAAATGGACAACCATTTGCCGAACCTCGTTAACCTCAACGAGGACCCACAGTTGTCAGAGATGCTGCTCTACATGGTAAAAGAAGGTGTAACCACCGTCGGGAAGTACAAGCCAAGCTCAAGCCACGACATCCAGTTATCCGGAGTGCTGATTGCGGACGACCACTGGTACGTTAGTCTCCCGAACTCTCCTGCAAGGCTCTGCCGTTTGTGGTCGGGAGCCTTCTAGGTCTCGTTGATGGGGTATTTGTCTAGATAAGGCGCTCATTCATGCTCATTCTTCTCAATTCTTCTCCAACCCTGTCTCTCTTTGCTTTTGCTTTTTCTTGTTTTTTTTGAGACAGGGTTTCTCTGTGTAGCCTGGCTGTCACGGAACTCACTCTGTAGACCAGGTTGGCCGTGAGCTCAGAGATCCTCTTGGATCTGCCTTCTGAGTGCTGGGATTAAAGGTGTGCGCCACCATGCCCATCTCAACCCTCTCTTTAAGAGAGGAAAAACGTTGTGAATGTGTTTAACGACAACAAACGAGTTACTCTCAACATAAGGTTCAGCACAATGCTCGGTGGTGTAGTTGGTCTGCTGAGTAAAGGGTAATTTCTCTTCTTAGAATTATAGTGGGAGGCATGAAAGTAAACTATCCATCTTATATGGAAGACTTTGGTTGGACTGATAAATATTTTTGTTTTATGTGAATTTGTTCACATGAATGGAACGATCTTATTGATATTGTTGGGATAATAGTGTTTGTAAACATTTTCGACTTTATGTTGTGTCTTTAAGTTTTATCCATTTCTTAATTTTCACTGCTCTGAAGTGTTCCATTATCTGGATTTATCTCAGATCATGGCAGTTTATTTTGATGGTAGACATCTGAGTAGTTTTTACTTTTTTGCCATCACAATATTCCCATAAGTATTACCAGTTAAATGGTTGGGTCCTTTCGTGCTGCTGGGAGAGAACTCGGAGGCCAGGAAAAGCTTTTCTAGTGCAGGCCTTGGCAGCAGTGAGTGCAACATCAGGCCGTGGGGTGGTGGTGATGTGGCAGCAGGTGGCACCCCCGCAGTCTCTGGCTCCCAGTTAGGGTTCAAATAGCGGGACCCTTAGCTCTGTAAGAGTTACAAGTCTTGTGTAGTCCTAGCCCTGGCCACAGCTGGCCTTGCAGCTCCTGGGCAGGCCTAGGTATTGGGATTCCCTAGCCCTTGACAGTGGCCACTGTTCATGGCTCCCCGCCTGGGGCATCTGAACCTCCTGACTCCAGAGCTCTCTCAAACACTCTCCAGCGACCAGGGTCTGCAGCATTTCTGGCTCTTTACAGTCTCTTACCCTTCTTCAGCCTTAGAGCTCTGTCCTCTATATCTCTATCCCCTCCCTGCTTTTCCTGTGAAGACAGGTGTTTGCACCAATCACAGTAGACCTTCAAATGAGTATTTGTGTTTGCACCAATCACAGAGCTGTTTCTGTAGCACCGCTCAGCTCTGCTAAGTCAGCAGGAGAAGGGCTCCCCCGCTCCCTGGCTTAGATGGAAATGTTTGCTAGAGTTCACCAAGGTTGTCCATAACAAAAATCTTATCAGATCGTTGGGACCAGTTCTGGCTGAGGCGGCATCTTCAGGGGTGTCGTAGTCACTGTTCTATTGCTGTGATGAAGCACTGTGACCAAGGCAACTTCTAAAAGGAAGCACCTGAGGTCTTTCTTACAGTCTCAGAGTTAGCCCATGACTGTCGTGGCAGGGGCATGGTGGCAGGCAGGCAGGCAGGCATGGGGCTAGAGCAGTAGCTAAGAGCTTACATCCTAATTCACAGGCAGCAGGCAGGGGGACGACACACCAGACTGAGCCTTATGTGGTCTTTTGAAACCTCAAAGCCCACTCCCAGTGACATACCTCCTCCAACAAAGTCACGCCGCCTCCTAGTTCTTCCTAAACAAAGTCATACTTCCCCTTAATTCTTCCTAAACAGTTCACTACCTGGGAACCAAACGTTCAAATACATGAGCCTAAAAGGGATCATTCTCATTCAGACAGCACAAGGAGCCATAGCAGTCAGCGGTACCCATCATGTAGTTTTATCGAAGTGTCTGTGGAGTGTCCAAAATGGCCGGTGCTGGCATAAGGATACAGTCTGGCTGGCTTAGACTGACCGTCCTTTTGCTCAAGGCAGCCAGGGCAGCAGAGGGGAGTCCAGCTGCTGCTAATTAAAGTCAAACTGCCCTGTCTCCTGGCATCTTCGCTTATTACAGGAGGGTGAACATCAGGGAAGCTAGGATAAAGAGTTAAAGAACTCATCATTAGCAACAACAGTGATTCTGTCAGCGCCTTGATGCCCTTAACACCTTCCTGGACCCCAGGGAATGGGGCTTGCCCTTGTTGCCCTCCCTGGTGTTTGAATGTGTCTCCTGATGCAATGGTAGTTCTTCAGGGCAGGTCCCTGGAAAACCGACATACTAACCCGAATTGTCTGCAGGGAAACTGGTAGGAACTCGGGAGTTCTGAGCTGTGGGAACTATGTGCTGTCTAAGTGAGGTGACATTTTAATTATGCTATCGTAATTTTAAAGTGTAGAAAGCATGTGTAGAGATATTAGGTTCTGGGAAATGTGCATGTTCAATCTTACCAAGTACTTTCAGATTGTTTTCCAAAATGATTATCCATTTGTATTACCATTGTCACCGAAAGTACCTGTTATTCCACGTCATTGTCAGCACTTAGGACTGTCAGATTTTTGCTTGTGTAAATTTAGTGAACATAAAGTAGTGTCTCTTGGATTCATTTTGCATGTCCTTGGTTAATGGTGTTGTGCCTCTTTTACTTGTCTGCCTAAGTATGTCCTTTCCCATTTTTTCTTAATGATTTTCAGGAGTTCTTTACATATTCTGGGTTCTAGTATTTTGTGAGTTTTATGTGTTGCAAGCATCTTTTTTTCCTAGTGTTTGAGTCATCTTTATTGTCTTTGGTATATTGATTAAAGTTCTTTATTTTAGTGCCTGGTACTAATTTTTTTCCTTTAGATGATTGTTAATTTCATGTTTTGTTTAAGAAAGAATGTTTCATGTAGACCTAGTGGCACAGACCTATGCTTTCTCTGAAGACTGGGGCAGGAGAATTGCAAGTTCAAGGAAAAGCCAACCTGAGCACTTAGTGAGACCCTATCTCAAAAGAAAATATAAAAAGGAGGGCTGAGGGTATAACTCCATGGTAGAATTCTTGCACAAGATCCTGGGTTCAGGATTGGAGAGATGGCTCAAAGGCTAAAAACACTAGCTGCTCTTCCAGAGGTCCTGAGTTCAATTCCCAGCAACCACATGGTGGCTCACAACCATCTAAATGAGATCTGACGCCCTCTTCTGGCCTTCGGGGATATCTGCAGGCAGAACACTGTAGACATAATAAATCAATAAATCTTAAAAAAAAAAAAGATCCTAGGTTCAATCACAAGTCAGTCTCTCTCTCTCTCTCTCTCTCTCTCTCTCTCTCACACACACACACACACACACACACACACACACACACACACACACATGAAGTGACGTCATACAGATGTTTTCCTTTATTTTCCTCTAGATTTTTGAAGTTTTGTGTGAACTAGAGATCAAAATTAATTTCCATATGAGTAATCAATCCTCGCTGGACCTTATGCTAAGTATTTTATTGTATCTTTTGTGACTATTTATAAAAATATGGGAATCTCTTCTGACACTGTACAGCTCTGAGTTTCATAATGAGTCTTTTAATTTGGTAGGACACATAAATTTTTCAGGCCCTTTTGCTCTTCTGTTAATTATGTTATACAACAAGTAGAGCATCATTTACATCAGTGGCAAAGATATAGAACTAACCCATGAACGCAGAGCCTCGTGGGAGTCTGGGACATCTGTTGCTTGCCTTGAGCTCTCCCGTCCATTTAGTAGACTCGTCAGCGTTTGTCTTACTCACTGGACCGTGATGCTCGTGAGAGCTGCTTTCACATCTCTCTTCACCTCTGACACGTATCAGGCTCCCGGGGGTTCAGTGAGTGAAGACGTCAGTGCTCCTTAATCCCTATGTCAAGGGCCAGATGAGCACTGCATGCCCGGTGGGCAGGATTCAGACTTCTCAGAGAAAGTCCTCCTAGAGGACTGGCCAGCAGTTGAGGTTTGTAGGATGGTGTTGTAAGGAAGAGAGGTCCGTCCCTGAAGAAGGACTCAGTGAAAGGAAGCTGCTGATCCGCTTGATTCCGTGAAACGGGCTCACATGGAGGGCAGTGGCTTATGAAGGAGGCTGGTGGTTGAACTGGGTTGTGCGGGACTCAGAATGCTGCCTGCGGACCTCTGCTGACGGAGGAGATGGAATAGGAGAGGAGAGAGACTGCTTAAAGCTAGCTGCTTCAAACACCTCCTGGTGCGAGAGGGACGCCATCAGCAGTGAGCTCTTTTGCTCAGATCCATTTTGGGGGTGTTTTAATTCAACTTTTATTCTCTGATTTCAAATCCCGGAGCCTAATCAATGCCAAAGGTCTCCAGTGAGGACTTGGCTTTTGCTGTAGTTTCCTGTTTCTGTCTAGACAGCCTGTGAAATTTCCTATTTTCCGAATGAGAAAGACTCCCTGAATGTGTGTGTGACGTTTGTAACCGATTCGTCACATCTCCCCATCAAGGTCTGTTTGGTTAGATGGCTACGAACATGCTTTTGTCTCCCTGCTTTTCCTCCTGCGTAATACCTCACTCTTCCATTAGTAAAGCCGTTTATAGGACAAGTGATGCAATCAGGTACAAAACCAGAAACCTCGAAAAATAAGAACACATAGAAACACTCTTGGAGTAACCCATTACCTATATTCGGTTGTTTTTGTCCTTGAACTTTTTTGTGTACTTTTTTCATTTTCAGGGAAGGTTTGTTTTAGTTTTTCTCCCCCCCTAGAAGTAATCAAAATATAATGAAACTTCCTCCTACACTGGCAGATACAATTGCTGGGGCTGCTGGTGTTTTGATTTTGTTTTTCTTTTGATTTTTTTGTTTTTGTTTGTTTTTGTTTTTCGAGACAGGGTTTCTCTGTATAGTTTTGGTGCCCGTCCTAGATCTCACTCTGTAGACCAGGCTGGCCTCGAACTCACAGAGATCCCCCTGGCTCTGCCTCCCAAGTGCTGGGATTAAAGGTGTGTGCCACCACCACCCGGCTTGATTTCATTTTTTCACTAAACTTCAAAGTATATCTGGAGAAAAAATAAAATAATTTAAAATTATTTTTGCTATAAATTGGTATGAACTTATTACTCAAGAAATAACCTAAGCAGATTTATTCCCTCTTATCTTCTCTTTTTAAAATGTCCTGTAATTATAACAGTGCACTTTCTTTTTAACAGTACTATCAGAAATTTTGGAGGAACAGTGAGTATTATCCCAGCTGGAGAAGCAAAGACATATGTAAATGGGATGCACATTTCGGAACCCACAGTACTACATCATGTAAGTCAACGGGGGCTACAATGGGAGTCGCTGTTAGACGTTGGCATTCATGTTTTCTCCTCTAAGTCATGGCATTCATCTACATTCATGTTTTCTCCTCTAAGTCATGACATTCATCTGCATTCATGTTCTCTCTAAGTCATGACATTCATCTGCATTCATGTTCTTCCCTATAAGTCATGGCATTCATCTATGTTCATTCATGTTTTCTCCTCTAAGTCATGGCATTCATCTACATTCATGTTTTCTCCTCTAAGTCATGATGTTCATCTACATCCATGTTTTCTTCTCTAAGTCATGACATTCATCTGCATTCATGTTTTCTCCTCTAAGTCATGACATTCATCTGCATTCATGTTCTTCCCTATAAGTCATGGCATTCATCTATGTTCATTCATGTTTTCTCCTCTAAGTCATGGCATTCATCTACATTCATGTTTTCTCCTCTAAGTCATGATGTTCATCTACATCCATGTTTTCTCCTCTAAGTCATGACATTCATCTATGTTCATTCATGTTTTCTCCTCTAAGTCATGGCATTCATCTATGTTCATGTTCTCCCCTAAGTCATGACATTCATCTACATTTATGTTTTCTCCCCTGAGTCACTAATCTGAATTGAGAACTTTTCCACTTCAAAAGTTCTGTTGATTAATACATTAGTAGCCTTCCTTTGTACAAGGAGAAGTTACAATGATGTGAACCAGGATTCACCACTGACGGCATCATCGTGTGTCCTGTAAAGACCTGGGCGTAGGAATCAAGCCACGAGGGGCTGAAATCCTCACTCCGTCCTTCCCCATGCTGTGACCTTTGTCAAGTTACTGAAGTAGATGATTGAACGACACTGCCTCGTTGGGACACCTGTAGAGTGCTGCTAACGGCTTTCTCAGGAGAACTGGCTTAAACTGCTGCAGCAGACCCAGAATAATGGTCTTTTTCTTTGACTCCTACTTTTCGGGGTAGTGGAGAATTCAGTTAAAAATAATTCATGTATAGTTTATACTGTTGCTCACAAAGAGAAGGCGCCCAGTGAGTGTCAGCTGATATTAGTAAAGTCCATGTGTTTAGTTTCCTCTCTCCCAACATTGAATATGTGGCTCACGAGTTGTTGTGAGATGTAAATGAGATTTTTATTATATATACACAAACGCAGATGCAAATGTAAATTACTCAACAGTATTTGGCATATGGAAAATACCTAACAAATAAATGTGACGGCTGCTGTGATTTTAATACCTATCCTCAATACTGTGTCGTCTTGAATTGTGGAGTTACAGGAATAATGAAAGAAATAAAACACTAAAACTATACTCACATAGGAAGCCACTGTCAATATTTTATTGTTTTCTTCTCAAAGTTTTTCTTTTTTCTTTTTCATTTTCAGGAAAAGTTTGTAATTTTTTCGTTTAGACTCACCTTAAATTGTACATTTTTTTTTCTGTGTTTCAGGGTGATCGGGTGATTCTTGGTGGAGATCATTATTTTAGATTTAATCATCCAGTTGAAGTCAAGAAAGGAATAAGGCCATCCAGTAGACAGACTCTCACAAGCGAAGGTCCAAAAGACTTTGAGTTTGCCAAAAATGAGTTACTTACGGCCCAGAGATCACAGTAAGTGTCATCGCTGATGGGAAGCGTATGTGTGTGAGGAAAGTGTGCATCGGAGTTCAGTGCTCAGCAAAGTGTGCATCGGAGTTCAGTGCTCGCAGGATACAGCCTAGTTCAGAGACCCTGAGATACTGTATAACTGAAGCGAAGGGGCGCTTCATGAGTCACGGGATCTTCAACATGGCATGCTGAAGGCAGCCTGGGATGCTGTCTCAGAGTCTATTGTGTCTTCAAATGAAATCGGAGCATTGCTAGCTTAACCTAAAATACCTTACTTTGGTTCACTGTGTTAACTATAATATTGACTAAAATGTCCACTGTAACATTTTATATGATATTTTCTTTACTCACTGGAAAATATATTAATTTAAATATCAAGCATCGGGGGCTAGAGAGATGGCTCAGTGGTTAAGATCACTGGTTGCTCTGCCAGAGGACCCAGGTTCAGTCCCCAGCACTCATACCCAGACAGCTCACAACTGTCTGCAACTTCAGTTCCAGAGGATCTGACACCCTCACACAGACACATGCAGACAAAACTCCAGTGCACATGAAATAAAAATAAATAAAATTTTTAAAAAAAGGTGTACCACCAGGCCAGGTGGAGCTAATAAAAAAAAAAAAAATCAGGCATCTGTAATAATAACTAAGCTGGGAATAATCATATTTTCATCCTGTTCTGGTTTTTTTTTTTTTTTTTTTGGTAGGGACACAATTCAAAACCAGTAAAAACTGAAAACACTGTAGATAGAATACCAAAGGTTGAATTTTCCAATTTAAACGTTATTTTAATGTAAAACATCTTAATGGAACTGCAGACTGCTTAGGTACATAAGATATTTACTGTTCTAAAAATATCTTGCTCCTCTGTAGGCTTGAAGCAGAAATAAAAGACGCCCAGTTGAAGGCGAAGGAAGAGATGATGCAGGGAATTCAGATTGCGAAAGAAATGGCTCAGCAAGAGCTTGCTTCCCAGAGAGCCACGTATGAGAGCAGGATCCGCGCCCTGGAGGCAGAGCTGGTAACGAGCAGAGCTTGCCTTCTCTCATGGTTTCCTAGAGTGGCCTGGGCCTAAAGTCCATTGCCCCGGATGGAGCTCAGTGGTGGAGTTCTCGTCCAGCGAGCCTTCAGCCCTGTGTTGATCCACACACTGGCTGTGGTGGTGCGCATCCCAGCTCTTGAGTGGGTGGCAGGAGGGTCAGGAGGTCAAGGGCATCTTCAGTACACAGCAAGCCCAAGGCTAGCCTGGGAGACATGAAGTGAGACACTCTCCAAAGAGAAAAAAGTCCTTAAAATGGAGCTAGAGGGGTGTCGGATACTAGGGTTAGAGCTACACGTTTCCCAGTAACAAGTTAATGGTAGATCGAGGTACTGGGAGAGGAAAACAGACCCTGCCCACCAACACGGGAGTTGTGGCTCCTCACGCTGATTTAGTGGTAACCTTTCAGCCCCAGGAACCCATTTTAGAGGATATACCCCAAAAGTTGGACTAGTGACCTTCACGTTTGGTTAGATGACTTAACCTGAGTGAAGCAGAGTGCTCCAGGACAAATTTGCTGTGAGTGAACTCTCGTTCATTGATGACAAGGGGAACTTCTATACCCTAGGACCACTGTCTTTGAAAAATTAATTCTTATTAATGTTGTTTAAAGAGGGAAGAGTCTCAGAGGAAGAAAATGGAGGAAATAAATAAGCAAAAAGCTAATGACAAAATTGAGGAGTTGGAAAAGGCAAAGCAGCATCTGGAGCAGGAAGTGTACGTGAACAAAAGGCGGCTGGAGATGGAGACTTTGGCCACAAAGCAGGTGACTTCATGTCTTAGCTGACGCTGCTGTTCTGAGGGGAGCTGCCTTTGATGAAAGCCACGAGGTCCCTGGATGGGAATGGCTGCTGACCGCAAGCCTCTGCCCTGGTTCTGCCCCTACCCCGTCCCCAAACACTCTGGAGGGCACACAGCCCTCTTTTTAAAGTTCCATTCTAGTTTTCTTCTTTCATGTGTCTATAACTGCCTGTCATCAGTCATGCTAAATCGTATACATGAGGAAATGGTACTAGGGCCCAAAATGGAGGAGGAGGAAAAGGAAAGCCTTCATGTGGATCACATCCTGATAGAGCGGTGGTTTCTTAGGAGAACTCAGGGTGGAGCATTTGATACCTACTTCTGTCTCGATGAGGACAGAGGCAGTTTTCTGGAGCCAGTGTGAAACAGCCAAGTTCACAAAACAAAGATAAAACCAGAGCATTAGTATGTTAATGTCGTCAGCCACTTTACTAACATTTTTGGCATTTCCTTCTCTATTGGTGGGTTTTGTGGGTTTTTTTAAGATTTATTTTATGTATATGAATGTTTTGCCTGCATTTGTGTGTGTGTGTGTGTGTGTGTGTGTGTGTGTGTGTGTGTGTGTGTTTGTGTGTGTATCACGTGTGTGCTTGGTGCCCAAAGAGGACATAAGAGGGTGTCAGATCCCCTAGAACTGGAGTTACAGATGGTTGCGAGCCACCGTGTGGGTGCAGGGAACCAAGCCCAAGTCCCCTGGAAGAGCAGCCAGTGCTCTTAACTGCTGAGATGTCTCTCCAGCCCCACATTGGTGGTTCTTGAGTGTGTTCTCTGGATGAGAAACATCAGTTTCTTCTAGGACCTGTTAGAAATGTAAATTGTGGGGCTGGAGAGAGAGCCTGGAATTCACATGTAAACCAGGCTAGTCTCAAACTCGTGGAGAGTTGTCTGCCTCTGCCTCCCAAGTGCTGGGTTTAAAGGTGTGTACCGCAATGCCTATCAGTTCCTTGTTTCCTGATCTTAAGGTTTGTCACAAGTAGTAGCCTTGTTTTCTCTGTTCTCCAAGTCTGTGGGATGAGGAAGAGCAGAGCTGAGGTTAGGGGTGGAAGAAAATGCTCCCAGTCACTCAAGCACTGACAGTATCATGTGCTGCGAGCACACTGACAGTTAACATGGGTGGAGACATCAGGGGCCAAACAGCCGTTTACATCCTGGGAAACACTATTTAGTTCATGCCTATTAACTTCAGTCAACAAATGTTCTTCGTTATTGTCACTTTTGAGCAGTTACCCCCACCCCCCACAACCCCTTTTTACCCCTGAAGAGTCTTTACTTACTAGCAATGGGAAGAAAAATATTAACTTATGCCATCAAAAAAGCCTTATGATGGGCCAGTGAAATGGCTCAGCAGGCGAGGAGCTTGCCACACAAGCCTGGTGACCTGAGTTTGATCCCTGGAACCCGCATAAGGTAGAAGGAGAGAACTGTACACAGTTGTCCCCAGCCTTCACATTTGCACTTGGCGTGTGCACCCCCCCAATCATACAGACGTGATAATAAATAAATTCTTAGAATCCTAATGACCTTATGAGGGAAATCATTAAGAAAGTTTATAAATCAGTTTTTAACAAACTTTTGTGTTTAATAAAATATGTTACCACGTATTCTTACTGAAATGAGAACAGTAAGACGAACTTCATTATGGCGTTGCCGTGATCGGTCTTTTTAGGGGGTGGTATGCGTGTGTATGTGCTCATGGGCGCTCATGGTATGCCTGCCCGTGTGGGCACATGTAGAGGCCGGAGGCTGACATCAGATGTCGTCTCAGTCTCTTCTCCGCCTTACTCACTGAGACAGGGTCGTTTACTGAACCCGGAACCTGCTGTTTTGGGCAGGCCTGGCTAGCCGCTGAGCTCCAGCGATCAGCTGTCTCCTCCCACAGTGCCAGGGCTACACCTGCCGTGACCCCGGATCCCCATTTTATGTGGATGTTAGGGGTTCAAACGGAACCCTCATGCTGTGCCATGGGTGCTTCGCCTGCCGAGCCACTTCCCCATTCCCCGTGAATCTGCTTTTTAAACACTTATTTTATTTCTGTGTATATGTTACGGTGCGGAGGTCAGGGGACAACTCTTGGGTTTGATTCTCTCTTTCCACCATGTGAGTCCCAGGGACGGACTCAGGTCGTCAAGTGTTGATGACAAATACCATTTTACTGGCCTGATTTATCTGCTTTTTAAAAACATTTTCTTGTGTATAGGTAAGATAAATAACATGATGTTATATGATGTATATAAACAGCAAAATGGATGGTATGGTGAAACAATTGAACATGTCCAACTTCTCTGATTTTATAAATTCTCTCTTTGCATCTCCTCATATGCCGGTCTATATGATTGCATATAGGCTTTAGAAGACCATAGCATCCGCCATGCAAAAATCTTAGAAGCTTTAGAAATTGAAAAGCAAAAAATCGCTAAAGAAGTACAAATTCTTCAGGAGAACCGGGGAAATAGGGATAAAACTTTTACAGGTGAGTATATACTGATGTTAACATATACTTTCCTAAAGTTCTATATCTTCTTATAATATAATTGCTAAAATGTTAGCTGCCTTTACATATTTAAAATGCTTGGCTGAGGAGGCAATTTAGTGGTATGGAGTTTTTCCAGCAGGCAGAAAGCCCTGGGTTTAATCCCTAGTACCAGATAAATACATAAATAAATAAGTCAATAAATAAAATAAATAAGGCTTTGTTCTAGATGCTAGTGTTTTGTATGTCAATATGTCTGTATGAATGTTTTTAAATGCTGTTTTTAGAAGTTATATTGGCACTATACACTGAATGTTTGTGTTCCTCCACCCCCAAACTAAGGTATTGAAATTGTAGCCCCAAATGAGGTGTTTTTCTGTTTCTGTGAAAGATGCCATTGAAATTTTGATAAGGGTCTCACCGAATCTGTAGATAGCTTTAGGCAGTGTAGTTCTTTACAATGTTTATTCTTCTAATGCATGAACACTGTCTTTCTATTTATTTATGTCCAGTTTCTGTCATCAAAGTTGGAGAGTTTCTCAGTGTATAGATCTTTTATCTTTGATGAGATTTATTCTTGAGTATCACACTGCTTTTGGTGCTGTTACGTGTGTGTGAGCGCTGGCCACTGAACTGAGGGCCGTGTGCGTTCTAGGCAAGCACTTCAGTACTGAGCTCCCCCCAGCTCCCTCCAGCGCTGTTCTGAATGGGTTGTTCTCACAGTGTCGTTTTAGTATAAACACACAATTGCTCTTTCCGGCCGTGCACCTGTTTTGGTGAGCTCTTCAGGTGCGCCTCTCATCTCCACATAGGCAGTTTTCCTCCTGTTCCGTTTCGATTCCCTTCCTTCCTTGTCGGTTTCTCTGGCTAGGACTCCTAGTACTGCTTGAACAGGAGAGACAAGAGGGGGCCCCTTTACCTCGCTCCCCATCCTCCAGGGAGAGCTCTCACCACCGTTTGAAGACTGGTGGTGAAGATCACCTGTGGGATAAGACATGGCTCTCTGTGTGACACTGGGTAGAGAAGATACGATGACACGGTAGATTTCGGGGCAAGGGTTGTAACTCAGTGGTCGGAGTGTGCTCGGCATGCAGAAGCTCTGAGTTACATCCCCAGCGCTGCAGGGAGAAATCTTAGCTTTACAGCGGGAAGATGGAGCTGTAAGCCAAAGTGCTCTTCTCTGCTCTGATTATTTATTTAATTTGTGTGTGTGTGTGTGTGTGTGTGTGTGTGTGTGTGTGAGAGAGAGAGAGAGAGAGAGAGAGAGAGAGAGAGAGAGAGAGAGAGAGAGAGAGAGAGAGAGATTAAAGCAAGGCCCCATGTTAAACAGGTTTCTCTGTGGAGTTATAACTCTAGACACCTTTTTTAATTTTTTGTATTTGTCTAGAAAATTTAAAAGGGGTATAGTTCTTTATAAATTAACCTATGGTATATCTTACTTGATGATTTAGAAAAATTAGATATTAAAGAAAGAAGGAAACGTTAGAAAACATAATTTGGGGCTGATGAGATCATTCAGCAGGTAAGAGCGCTTGCTGCCGTGTTTGGTGACCTAAACTGGATCCCAGGACCCACATGGTGAACAGCGAGAATTGACTCCCACAAATTGTCCTCTGACCCGCACATGCACATCATGGAATTTTAAGCCCGCCCAAATTAATAAAGCATAAAAAATTATGTTAAAAAAGGAGAAAAACCTCATTAAACTTAAGAGCGAAGGACAATAGGGTATTCTCTCTTCCAATATCCCTCTTCTCAGCTTTATACATTCCTCCACATACAAGACAACTCAGATTACATTAAGACTATCTTGACTTTTAATTGAAGAAAAGCTAAGTGGCGGTGGTGCATGCCTTTAATCCCAGCACTTGGGAGGCAGAGGCAGGCGGATCTCTGAGTTTGAGGCTAGCCTGGTCTACAGATCGAGTTCCAAGACAGCCAGGGCTGTTGCACAAAGAAACCCTGTCTCAAAAAAACGAAAAGCAAGCAAGCAAGCAAACAAAAATCTTGAGATACAGGGTTAAAACCATTCATATAATGTCATTTTTAATATTATTTTACCTTTTATATATATATGGGGGTTTTGCTTATGTGTGTATCTGTACACCATGTTTGTGCATGTTGCTCACAGAGGCCAGAAGAGAGTGTCAGATCCCCTAGAACCAGAGTTACAGATGGCTGTGAACAGCCATGAGGGAACTGAACCTGGGTCCTCCGGAAGAGCAGCCAGTGTTCTTAAGCACTGAGCCATCTCTCCAGCCCCTAATGTCAGTATTTTTATGACATTATTTTAACTAGTGGTATATGCTAATGATCAGACATGCATTTGGGTTCTAATTTGTATACTTTGTGTTAGTTCAGCCAAATTGGAGCTCCATGAAACTCTCCATGATGATCCAGGAAGCCAATGCCATCAGTGACAAATTTAAAAAATATTATGTTTTTGGCAGGTGAGTAGTTTTCATACTCATTGACCTATTTATACTTGATTTTTTTTAATTTAAATTTCTCTGAAGTCTATATAGTAGTCTCTCTAGGAAAGAGCAGATATCAGAATTCCTGACACAGAGGCTTTAATAATTCATTTTCAAGAATTTACTGATTTTTTTTTTTAGGTTGAAATTGTGTTTATCTGCATACCATTTTTATCATACTAGAGATTGAATCCATGTCCTCATGTCTGTTAGGCATGTGCTTTATCACTAAGCCACACACACACAGTCTTGCATTCCAGTTCTTTTTTAAGATTTATTTATTAGCTGGGCGGTGGTGGCGCACACCTTTAATTCCAACACTCGAAGGCAGGTGGATCTCTGTGAGTTCAAGGCCAGCCTGGGCTATGGAGTGAGTTCCAGGAAAGGCTCCAAAGCTACACAGAGAAACCCTGTCTCAAAACAACAACAACAACAAAAGACTTATTTATTTATAAGGTATGTGTGTGTGTACCTGTGTGAGTTTATGTGCACCATGTGCACACAGTAGCTATTGGAGACCAAAAGAGGGTGTTTTTTGGCCCCTGGAACTGCGGTCACAGGTGGTTGTGAACCAGTCAGTGTGGACACTTGAGAACGATCTTGAGCCCTCTGGAAGAGCAGTATGTGTTCTTTGCCACTCAGCCGTGTCTCTGTGTTTTAGGTTAAGCATTTTCCTTTGGCTTTGTTTTTCAGACATGATACATCCGACAGAGGCCGCTCTGATACCTCGGTTCGAGTTCGTAACCTGCAGCTTGGGATCTCAACTTTCTGGAGTCTGGAAAAGTTTGAATCTAAACTTGCAGCAATGAAAGAGCTTTATGAGGTCTGTGATAGTAAAGTCTCTGTAAACTTAAAAAGAGGGGTGTGTGTGTGCGTGTGTGTGTGTGTGTGTGTGTGTGTGTGTGTGTGTGTGTATGTGCTGTCTGCATGAATGTCTGTGTACATAACATGTGTGCCTAGTGCCCTCAGAGGCCAGAAGAGGGTGTTGGCTCCCCTGGGATTGGAGTTACATAGGGGTGTGAGCCACCATGTGGGTCCTCGAAATCAAATCCATGTCCTCTGGAAGGGACTAGATAATAAATTTATTTTAAAATTGTAACAAATGCACCTCTTAACAGTTTTTAAAAATATTTTCTTAATTTGTGGGTCATGTTGGGAACAGTTTTCTAAGTACTTTTTGAAATTATTTTCAGGGATTTTTACTTTACAGACTTTCTGTGCTTACCTTAAGACTCCAGAAACACAAGACCCTGGAAGTGAGCCCTGGCTCATCACTGGGTAGTGTAAACAGCCACTAGCACTCACATCCCTTCACCGGGTGCTTAACTTTTACAAGTCCTAGGACTTCCGTGATCATAAATATTATTTCTAAAACTTTAAAAAAATCAGAACTTTAGAGAAAATACTGAAAACTCTTTTTTTTTTTTTTTTTTTTTTTTTTTTTTTTTTTTTTTTTTTGGTTTTTCAAGACAGGGTTTCTCTGTGTAGTTTTGGTGCCTGTCCTAGATCTATCTTGCTCTGTAGACCAGGCTGGCCTCGAACTCACAGAGATCCGCCTGCCTCTGCCTCCCGAGTGCTGGGATTAAAGGCGTGGGCCACCGCCGCCCGGCCCTGAAAACTCTTAATGACAGTAACTTCAGTGTTGTTAGTAGCACAGTCCCTTTTGCTTGCCTAACTGCAAATAACCCAAACAATAAAATATAAAGAAAAATATTTAAGATTTTTGTTAACAAGGTTCCATTGTACTGTATGAATAACTTACTAACTGCCCTCTTCGACTAAAATTTCCTAGTGCTTACGTTATGGTGAGATCAAATCTTTCTCTAAAAAGCAGCCAGTGTTCTTAACTGCCGAGCCATTTCTTCAGGTCTCCTATAAACTTGAAAAATGCAGCTGGGTATGCTCACGCATGCCTGTCTGTGATCATGGCACTTGAGATGCAGAGGCAGAAAAAGCAGGAGTTCGAGGCCCACCTCAATTACCCAGTGAGTTTGAGGTCAGACTGGTTTATAAGAGACCCTATCAAACTCTCCGCTCCTCCCCAGATAAAACAAAATACAGGAGTGACACATTCTAGTTAAGTAAGAGGAAATCCACCGGTTACTGAACTCCCCAGCGTTAACGGCTGTAGAGTCCTGCTTTCCTTGTGTGTGCCCGTGGAGTTTCACTGGCTTGCTTCAGCATAGTTGGAGTGTGACCTCAATCCAGTGCTGGATCTGTCCTTAAGACTGTGTGTGCTTTACAGGCCTTGCATTTCAGCTTCAGCAGGTCATGTGGTCTGACATCCTCTCCCTGCGCCTGACAACATGTGCTTATATGTTTTCCCATTGTTGTGTTCTGGATGTTTTCAATTGTCGCTTTCATTGATCACAATTAAAAGCATCTTTTTGTTATTTTTAACATCTGTTTTCTTCTTATGTTTTCCAAAGTGGTAACAAAATTATATTTTTTCTGTTTGCTGTACTTTGATGCTGTACATTATTGCTTGCTACGAGTATTGCCACAAACTAATGTTAGGAATTTGCTTTGCTTTGTATTTTAGTAACTAGTGAAGTTGAGGTTTAACTTTGTTTCTTTATGGTAAAGTATCCTTTGACTTCTTTCAGTTTTCCCAGACAGGGCCTCATTTGGCCCCTCCAGCTGGCCTGGAATTCACAGTGTAGACCAGGCTAACCTCAGACTCAAAAACTCACCTGCTTCTGCTTCTGGAGAGCTGGGGTTGAAAGCATATGCCACCAGGCCTGGCTGAGTTTTTTGTTAAGTGCTTATGTATTTTGTTAATAAGTGGTTTTTTGTTTTTATTCTAATCGTTCATTTTTTTTGTCCTGATTATGTGATCTTTTTTTGTGGTGTGGAGTGTGTGTGTGTGTGTGTGTGTGTGTGTGTGTGTGTGTCTGTCTGTGTGTGTGTGTCTGTGTCTGTGTCTGTGTCTGTCTGTAACTGCACGAACCTGAAGGTATGTGAGTGGAGACCAGACTTTGGTGTTAGGTGTCTTCCTTGATCTCTCTCCACCTTATTTTTGGGGGTAGGGTCTGTCACTGAAGCTCATCAATTCAGCTAAGGTGGCTTACTGTTGAGCTCCAGGAATCTGCCTGTCTGCTTCCTAATCTCCAAACCTGAGATTAGAGACATACACCGAGGCACCCAGTATTGAGTATGCACATTCAGGTCCTAATGCCTGGTTAACAAGCATTTAACTGAGCCATTTCCCCAGCTCTGTGTGACCTTTTTATTGGTTTTATTTTGTTATATAGACTTTTTCTTTTCTGCTTGTTTTATTTTGTTTTGAGATAGGATCTCATATAGTACAGTTGGGCTTGAATTTGCTGTGTAGCTAAAATGACCTTAAACTTCTGATCTTCCTGCCTGTTGGGATTAGGAGGGTCCACCACCATTTCTGACTATATAAACCATTTTTAATTTGTGTATGAATGTATGTTTTAATTCAGAGAGTTTACTGAGCCATTGTTCAGTCTTCTACAGTTTTATTTAAAAGTTTCTATCTTGGAATCAGATAAAATTTGGGGCTGGAGAAATAGCTTAGTGGTTAAGAGCTCATACTGTCTTGCAAAGGACCCAAGTTCTCTTCCCACCCACATCGGGCAACTTACAGCCACCTGTAACTCCAGCTCCAGAGGATCAAAAACTCTGGCCTCTACGGGTGGCTGCACTATTTGCCCACACACATATGTAGTTAAAGATTGTTTTGGTTTTTTTAGACAAAGTCTCTCTAGGTAGTCCTGGCTGTCCTAAAATGCACAGAGGTCCCCTGCTAGGAGTACAGGTGTGAACCACTACGCAGGACCTTTTTTTTTTTTTTAATTACTATGTTTTTGAGGTATGAACTTGAAGTTGTTTTCTTCTATATTTTATTTATCCCTAAACTAATTGCAATATCTTAAATTGTAGTACTAATATTTCTCAAATATCCCACGTTTAAATTATGTGACTACTAGAATTACATTCTATAGTGCTTAGATAATGCTCAAATATTAATGAAAATGTTATATGTTAAAGCCTAGAGGGTGTTGTAATAGCTTTAATTTGTGAATTACTTAATCAGAAGTGGAGCTAATTAACTCAATCTAGAAGATAATAAGACAAAAGAAAGCAAGTAAGGGAATCCTTGTGAGAATAAAAAGGCAGAAACTAATGAATTAGAACTTTGGAGACTTGAAGAGACATGATTTTAAGAATGATGGCATTTATTGTCATCTTAGCACTCAGGAATCCAAGGGGTTTAAGGTTATTCTTGGCCACATAGAAAGTACAAGGCTAACTTTTCATGTATGAGACCCTTATCTCAAAAAATAAAAGCAAAATCACATTTAAATTAAGATGACAAAATCAGTTAAAAATTATATCACCAATAAAATTTTATGCTATTTTTAGATTTATTTACTTTTATTATATTTGTGTGTGTGTGTGTGTGTGTGTGTGTGTGTAAGAGAGACATAGACAGTGAGTATAAAGGTCAGAGGACAGCTTGAGAGAGCTGATTCTCACTTTCCTCCATTTGGGTCCTGGGGCTTAAACTCACGCCAGTAGACATTGCAGCAAATGTCCTAACCTCTGAGCCACCTCACTGTTCCTATTTACACATTCATCTATTTATATTTTTTAGGTTAGCTCATGAAATCATGTGTTTCCTTACAGTGTTTTCACACGTCTATATTAGTATACTTTGTTCCCATTCGTCTCTCTGCCCGTCTGTTCGCAGGCTCCCTGTGGCTGGCCCCCTTCCCCCAAATGTTTTCCATCACCTTCTCTTCTTCTCCCCTCGGCTAGATCTCTTCCTCCATTCTCATGATCCCCTATTAGATACATGTAAACACAAACACACACACATCATTTTAAATCTAAGTTCCACATATAAGAGAAAACAACTAAATACCATTGCCTTTCTGAATCTGGTTTATTTTGCTTAACATAATGATTTCCAGTTCCGTTCATTTTTCTGCAAATGTTATGATTTCAGTGTTCTTGGCAGTTGTATAAAATTCCATTGTGTGTGTATGCTGCATTTTCTTTATTCTTTCATCTTTTGATGGGCATCTAGGCTGGTTTCCATTTCCTGGTTATTGTAATATTGTAAATATCCTAGCAATATGCATGAATATTGAAGTATCTTTATGGTATGTTGCCTTAGAACCTTCCTATGTATTAAATTTGAGTCTTCTTTTTTTTTTTTTTAAGACTTATTTATTTATTGTGTATAGTGTTCTGATTGCATATATGCCTGCATGCCAGAAGAGGGCACCAGATCTCATTATAGATGGTTGTTAGCCATTGTATGGTTGCTAGGAATTGAATTCAGGTCCTCTCAAAGAACAACCAGTACTCTTAACCTCTGAGCCATCTCTCCGGCCCCCTAAATTTGAGTCTTCTAGAAAGGAAAAACACTCTAGGAAAAGATAAATTATGAAAGCTGACTTAATGGAGGGACAGCTAAATAATAATTTTAAAAGTTTGTCAATGAAGTAGATTAAAAAAACAATGATTAAAAAAATAATAAGTGGGAGCCAGGTATGGTAGCTCATACCTGTAACCCAGCACTTAGGAAGCTGAGGGTATCAGATCAGTGGTTTAGGGCTAGCCTGTGCTAAGTAGAGAACTGTCTGAAATCCATGAGAGTGTGACTCAAAAAAGCTAAAACAAAACTAGAAAGAATGAGCTCGGGTTGGAAGGAGGGAGCACTAGAGAGGGATGGAAAGGTGCTGATTCCAGTCAGCTGCATGAGTGCACACTCGGAGAGTGCCAGGGAAAGATGAGCCCTGTTCCGTGTGCAGCGCTGCAGAACCTGCCAGCGTTCATCTGCTGATGCTCAGAGTAACTACAAACGAAACCTAAGAGCTGGGTGTGGTCACGTACATCCCAGCACTCAGAAGACTGATATGAACACAGCTAGAAAAATCCTGAATGAAACCTACCAAACAAAACCTGAATGACCTTAAAAATAAGATAAAAACAAGCCAGCCTGGGCTACAGAGCGAGTTCCAGGAAAGGTGCAAAGCTATACAGAGAAACCCTGACTTGTAAAACAAAAACAAAAAAACAAACAAACAAAACAAACACAAAACAACCCCCCCAAAAAAACAAAAAAACTTCTGCCATGAGCAGGGAGTGTTTATTTCAGGAAAGCAAAGTATATTCTTCCTTTGATTTTTTTTTAGGATGTGTATTTTGCCTGTATGTGTATGTGCATACCACATGCATGCCTGGTTTCCTCCACATCCAGAAGTAGGTATCAGATCTCTTGGAATCGGAGCTGTAGATGGTTGTGAGCTACCGTGTAGGTGCAGGGATCCAATCCCAGGTCCTCTGCAAGAAGAACAAGTCCCTTAACCACTGAGCCAAGCTTCCAGCCCCGGCAAAGCCTGAGAGGGGTTGTGTCGGAGCAGTGAGGGTGTTCCTCTCTACACGGTGGGGCTGTGGGCGGCTTGACTTCCTGTTTGTGTTTCTATGTGTTAATAATTTCCGATTTTACAACAATGAGCGTATTTAAAACATCATTGAAGCATTTGATCACTCTTTCCCATGATGCACACACTAAACCCTCGTATGCAGCTCACTGTTGGACTGACTTCCTGCTTTCACATATTCTCCCAAGTTCTTTTCTTAGTTTTTACACATGCTGCACTCTGAATCAAGCTCTATAGTATGTATCTAGTAGAATTTTAATTGAGACTGCTTAAATACCTAATGTATAGATTATTAGTATATTCAACCAAGAAGGGATGTGTGTGTGTGTGTGTGTATGTGTGTGCACTCATGCATGTGAATGTGTGTGTGTGTGTGTGTGTGTGTGTGTGTGTTTAGGGGATGGAATACAAGACTTCACACAAATTAAGCAAACAATTTATCACTGAGACATTTCCCCAGTTCAAGATTGCACCTTAACATTGCCAGATTATTTTTATCTCTCCCTCAGGGTTTTACTGTTAACTGTCTCTTCTAAACTCCAGTGGTTTTTAAAAAATTGTTGTTGTTTATGACTTATTTTATTTTTATTTATATATCTATGTGCCTTTATGTTATATGTGTACATATGTGTGGCCTGGAGTTGGAGTTAAGGGCACCATCATGGGTGCTGGAAATGGAACCCAGGTCCTCTGAAAGAGCAGGGGCCTCTCTAAGCCTCTGATCCATCTCTCCAGGTCCCTAAGTTTATTATTATTTCTGTGTGTGTGTGTATGTGTGTGTGTGGGTGGGTGTGTGTGTGTGTGTGTGTGTAAGCACGCCAGAGGACAGCCTCAGGCACCATCCACTTTCCTCTTCTAGAAATGATCTCTCGTTGTCCTAGCGCTCACTATATAGACTCGGCAGTGGACCCTAAGATCCACCCATCTAGCTCCCAGCACTGGGATCACAAATGTGTGTCATCGCACCCTGAGTTTTTCACTAGGATCACAAATGTGTGTCATCACACCCTGAGTTTTCACTGGGACCACAGATGTGTGCCATCACACCCTGAGTTTTTACTGGGATCACAAGTGTGTGTTATCACACCCTGTGTTTTTGACATGGGTTCTGGGAATCGAATTCAAGTCCTATATGTACAGGACAACGATTTCACTGCCTGAGCCATCTCCCAGTCCAGGTTACTGTTTTTGAAGTATTTAATAATTTTGGTTGTTTTTATAAGACTTATTTTAATTCCCAGCATCATGTGATTGGGGTTTTTGTTGTTATGGTTAGTTTTTTAGGTTAACCTTTCAAAATAATGGTTTTTAGGTTAACATACAAAATAATAGATTTCATAATGGCATCTGCATACATGTTTTTACTACAATTTATGTTATTAGTTCTTAATTTGATCAGTAATAAGCTATTTTTAAGACTAAGCAGATAACCTGGAATTTGCTAGTTTTATGTTTTTGTTTTTTGGGTTTTTTTTTGGTTTTTCGAGACAGGGTTTCTCTGTGTAGCTTTGCGCCTTTCCTGGGTCTCGCTCTGTAGACCAGGCTGGCCTCGAACTCACTGAGATCCGCCTGCCTCTGCCTCCCGAGTGCTGGGATTAAAAGTGTGCGCCACCATCGTATGTTTTAAAATAATAAAATTACTTAAGCCTTTTTGCTGAATTATAAACATCACGATTAATGGAAAGGCTGTATTTTATTTTTCTTAGAGTGACGGTGGTAACAGGACTGAGGATGTCTTTTGTGATCCTGAAGACGAGTGGGAGCCGGACATTACAAGCACGCCAGTTTCCTCCCTTTCTAGAAGGAGGTAAAGTTGTTTTGTTATTGTTTTTCTTGTTCTGTGTATATGTACATGTGCAAGTATGTAAGTTACAGAGTTATATATGCATACATGTATAAAATTATCTTAAGAGACTTGCCGTCATGATATATCTGTAATGGGGACCCAGAAATATAAATGTCATTAATGTTAGTGATCAAATTACAGTGCTTATAGCATTACATTGTTTATTAGTTTGCTGTATGAGCAGAAGTGTTTAGTATTTTATCATGCTAGTTTTAAGAGCAGCCTAGGATGGCATAGATCTAATTTTCTGTATAAAAAAAGAATAGCATTATGGGGCTGGAGAGACGCCTTAGCGGTTAAGAGCACTGGGTTCTCTTCCAGAAGACTTGAGCTCAACTCCTAGTACCCACATGGCAGCTCACAACTATCTAGAACTCCAGCTCCAAGAGACCCAACATCCTCATACAGACATACATGCAGGAAAAACACCAATTCACATAAAAATGAAAATAAAGAAATCACTTGAAAAAGAAAAAGGAATAGCATCACTTTTAACATCTCAAGAATTTGACATGTTCTGATATTTTATTGTAAGTTACACATTTAAACACAATCAAGTTAGTATGAGCACCACAAAAGAATAAATCAGTGTGATACAGAACATCTATACATAAAACATAAAAGCGCCCATAGTGGGTATGTGTTTTCATGGAAAACCTAGCTGTGCTTAGAACTTAAATGCTCAGAGTATGGAAGCAAATAGGATAGAAAGGCCTTGGCCTGGACCATTTGCCCTTTAATTTTGCTTGTTGTTTATTGAAAACAAATATTCCTATGATGGCTACCATGTCCTGAGGAATCCCAGGTAAGTAAAATCCTCCCTGTCCTCATGAACCCGGCCTTGGAGAGAGGAGAGGCACTAGATAGACAGAACTGGAGAGAAGAACCCCATTTTAGGCATATTTGAGATGCAGAAGCAATGGGACTTGGTGACTGGCTGTGCAGTTCAGCCAATGAAAAGCCCAGGGTTGCTCCTGGTTTTGAGCTAGGGAAAGCAGTGTTTGAGACAGATGGTAACTTTCCAGTTGGCTATGACGACTGAGGTTTCCACAGGACGTTAAGTGTATGTTTAGTCTGGAGTGTGGGGCAAAGGAGTTTTCAGAGTGAACATCAGTAGCCAGACCAGGCTGGCCTCAAACTCAGAGATTCCCCTGCCTCTGACTCCTAATTGCTGGGACTAAAGATGTGTGCTACCACCACCCAGCAAGATCCTGTCTTAAACACCAACAAACAAGCTCAGCATGGTGGCAGCACTCATGAGGCAGAGGCAGGCAGACCTATATGAGTTTGAGGCCAGCTTGGGCTACAGAGTGAGTTCCAGAAAAGGCACAAAGCTACACAGAGAAACCCTGTCTCAAGGGAAAAAAAAAAAAAAAAAAAAAAAAAAGAAAGTTAGTTCCAGGATAGCCAGGGCTATATAAAGAGACCCTGTCTCAAAACAAACAAACAAAACACTAACAAACAGAACATTTCTTGAATACTTGATAAGATCTCATTCGGCACTCGCCACAGACCTCTGAGTAAGTGTTGTTATGGCCATCTGTTTTACAAATGAGTAAAGGGAGCCGTCACCAAGAGTTGCTGTGAGGGAAGTATGTGGCACAGATTCTCCACACAGACCCCGAGCTCCTTTAATGCAGAGAACGTCTCTGAACCCTCAGCAGTAATGTAGTGAAAAGGTCGCGGACCCTAATAACAGAGTGCCGGGCAACATCTCCAGGCATTGGTTCCTCATAGAGCAGCTGCCGTCCCGGCTGCCTGGGGACCTCTATGATTTCAGCTTGGGAAAGATGCTGCAGAGAGCCACAAGGGTAGGAGATGATGTGTGCAAACCTCTCACTGTGGTGTTCAGTGATGGTGGCTTAGACTGTTGCGTCTTAGTGTATCTCAGAGGTAAAGCCCTCATCTAGCATCGTGAGGTCCTCCATCAGTCTTCAGCACTGAGAAAAGACTTTTTCTTAATGTTACAATATAGAGAAGGTAGAATTTCGGATCCAGTACTGGTAAACAGATAGTGATGTCTACAGGTGCTTTGACCTAAGGATGAAAGATACTGCTGGGCCGGGCCACTAAAGTGACCTACGGATGGTCCTTGATAGAACTGGATGTATGGGGCTTGAGATAAGTAGTCAGCCTAGAGTAATAATGACCACCTCCAAATTTTAACCAGACCAACACATTGGAGAATTATCATGAAACCCTTTGGGTTTTAGGATTACCAGCTTCTTAATAATAAGAAAAGAGTTCATTATAGACAAGTATAAGCTTTATGGAAAGAACATTGTGGATCACAATATGGTCATTAGTTGGAGAACACTAGTGTTTAGTTCACTGAATGTTGGTGATTCTATCTTACATCTGCTGAAGTCGGGGTTAACGAGAAACAAACACGTTTTAAAATGTGACCCCCGCCGGGTGGTGGTGGTGGCGCACTCCTTTAATCCCAGCACTCGGGAGGCAGAGGCAGGCGGATCTCAGTGAGTTCGAGGCCAGCCTGGTCTACAGAGCGAGTTCCAGGAAAGGTGCCAAAGCTACACAGAGAAACCCTGTCTTGAAACCGCCCCCCGCCCCCCCCTCCCCCCGCAAAAAAAGTGACATCCAAAACCAAAATTCTTTTTCATATTTTTCAAGATTTTGAAATTAGGTATTTTCATTTGGCAAAGACACTTTTGAGAACTTCTGTAATTTAATGGTATCATATTTTTTAAAATGAGTTGCTCTTAGTCTGAGACCTTGTGCATGAAGTTTCAGCCTTGTAAGAATGTTTATGACAGAGTGGGAACTCGGAGAATGGCTGCAGGTAATGGAAACGCTGACAGATTGCTCTGGGGCTGCTGGTGGCCCTGCTGTGCGCAGCCGCTCTGCAATAAAACCGCCTGGTCCGGCCACCTGTAAATCACTCGGGTGGCCGACAGTTCAAAGTAAATTCTCCTATCAGGTTGAATGAAAACTCTCAGAAAGGAATGTGACAAGCATTTTCTTAGTTTAAACATTGTTTAACGTGGCAATGTCGCAAGAGTAATACTTTACCTGGCTTAACTTACTTTTTCCTTTTCCTCTAGAAAAACAAATACTTGGAAATTGATAGTCCCCCTTTATCTTCTATCATATTTCTGTAGTTTCACTTATTTTTGTAAGAATTCACAGGGGGGATTTATATTTGAAACATTTAAGCATTTGTGGACGGAATACTTCCATTTAACAATCCTTTCAACAAATAGTACTTTCTTCTGGTGAGTCAGTAGAAGTTTGGTTAGAAGACGCCGAAGGGTCACCTGTATTTAGATTCAGGTCACTGCTCAGGGAGTTTCGTTCTCATAATGAGCTAGACGTGGAGTTTAGAAAGGTAAAGGCGCGCCTGTGATTTCTAGGCTGAGGAACGCGCTGTGCAGGAGCAGTGGAGGGGGTCACTTCCTCCTGATGGGTACTGTTCTCACGGGCATGCTTTGTACAGGGTCTGCTTAGATGCCCTTTTTACCTGTGCTTCATGTCCTTACTTAAATTCCTCCCCTAGATAATTCCAGTCGATCCCGCACACCTCTCTATCCCGCACACCTCCCGCCGTATTCCTGGCTCTCTCCCCACACTGCATAGGCAGCGTCTTTCTGTCCTGTGCTTGGTTCTTGCATGCTTTCCCAAGTCTTCCCTGGTCACATGCCTGTGGCTGAGATACTGTCCCTGCTTCCCAAGTCTGCCCTCTGCTTGGCTAGCCCATGCTTATCCTTCAGGGTCACTGTTCCAAGACGCCCTGCCAACTCCCCAGCCAGACTACTGAAGCACTCTCTGCCCTTATGGCACTCCCTGAACTGTGTGCCAGGCTTCTCCCTTTGGCCAGATGCCAGGTTTCATGGCCGTGTTCAGCACCCAAGTAATAGTGCACAAGAAATGCTTATCCCATTTCGTGAACGATGTTAGGGCGAAGCCTGCACATAGGAAAATTCTTGCTCAGAAATGGAAATGAGTTAGTCCTTGTTGGAAAGAACACATATACATGCCTATGTTAGAATATTCCCCCCTCCCCTGAGACAGGGTCTCATGTAGGCCATGCTGGCCTCAAACTCCCCATCTTATGTCAACCTGAGTGTGGGATTACATGTTTCCACAAGGCTGACAGCATTCTTAATGCTCTGTGCTGTGTAGCAGCTAACCTTATGCTTATCTTTGGTTTAGGAGCAGAAGTTTGATGAAGAATGGGAGAATTTCTGGTTGTTTGCATGACATACAGGTCCATCCGATTCAGAATCTGCATTCTTCACACTCGTCAGGTACCGCTGTCATCACATTGTTCATATAGTAACAAAGTTCCACTCTCCCTTGTTCTGTGGGCTCGTGAAAATCATTTCATTCCATAGCAGCTGTTTCCTTTATAAAATGAAGATGTGAATTGGATAGCTATTCTGTTTCGCAAATTCTGTTCTCTGATTTGTTTTAAAGGCTTTTAGTTGAGTGGTTAATTCAAATATGGGAAAATATGTTTAGAATGTTATTTTCTTATGAGCAAAATACCAGAGTATTTATCATACACTGTGATCTGTGTGAAGAGGAAATAAAAGAAGGCATGCATGTATTCATAATTAAATGAATAAGACCCTCTAAAAAACTAGCTAATAAATAGCCCGAGTGCTGCTTGTCTGTGAGCATGTATTGGACAAGGGAAGAATTAGTTTGGTTATGTGTGTGTGTGGGGGGGATTTGGGGTTTGAACTCAGGGCCTCAAGCATGCTAGACAAACTCTGTACCACTGAGCACCTTATTATATATAGAACCTTATAAAAAGTTCTAAGATGATGAGCAGGCTCAGCAGTTAAGATCACTTGCTGCTCTTACAAAGAACTCAGGTTCAATTCCCAGCACTCACATGGTAGTTCACAACCATACTCCAGTCCCAGGGTATCTAATGTCATCTTCCAGGTATGTACATGGTATACATATATGCATGCATACATACATACATACATACATACATACATATATAGCACTTATACATATAAAATAATTAAATAATCTAAATTTTTTAAGTTTGTTACTATTTAATGTATTAGTCTATTTGGTAAAGGTCCTAATAGAATACAAGTAAGAATAAAAGAACTATAGCTCATCTTCTTCAAAGAAATTGGGTTTGGTTTTGTTATTTTCTCAAAATTAGCTTGGAGGAAGATAATTGTTACCCTTAGGACTTATTGATGTTGTTATCCACTGGCTACATGTGTGTTGGTGTGAGCACACACACACACACACACACACACACACACACACACACACACACGCACACACACAGAGCAATGTGTCTATTCAGTATTTTTTTTTAATTTATTATGTATTCTGCCTGCAGGCCAGAAGAGGGCGCCAGATCTCATTACAGATGGTTGTGAGCCACCATGTGGGTGCTGGGAACTGAACTCAGGACCTCTGGAAGAGCAGCCAGTGCTCTTTTCCTCTGAGCCATCTCTCCAGCCCTTGTAAAGTGTTTTTAAGGAAAAGTCAGATATGAGATCCTTGCTTATTTCAAGTTTTCCCAAGAGATGGAGCTGGGTGTGACGGTAGACAGTGTAATCCTGGCAAGCACTCAGAAGGCTGCCTCAGAAAGATGGAGTTCAAGGCCAGCCTGGGGCTATTGAGTGAACAGTGGGGAAAAGGAGAGAGAGGAACTGCTCCTTGTACGTTCAGTAGGGGCCTAAGGGAGGGGTTGCTGTACCTAGGGCCTGGCATCTTCTAGCTTCGGGAATCTAAGGAGTGTCTGACTTCTCACTCAGGGACCATAATATTTTCTAGCTAGGTTTCTACGGGTCTCAAACATTCGCGTTGACTTTTGGAATGCATCAACCCTAGAGGACTATATCGTTGGCTGTCTTGGGTGGCTAACTCTAGGTCGCGTCATAGTGCCACACATTCTCTGGAGCTGGAGCTTCAGGTCGGGCTGCCGTGTCTTTCTCTCCCAGCCAAGCTCTCGGCTTTGTTCTGGGCGTTTCCTGTTCCCCATCTTCTGCCTTCTTCTTAGTGTTTACTTCTAGTCCCCCCGTGGACTAGATCAGAAAACCGCATTTAAGTGAGAATCAGGATGCGCAAATGTTATGTACTCAAGTCTAAGGTGACTTGCTGAAGACCTGAAGGAGCTCTTTGGCCTTTCCATTGACTTCTGCTTCGTCAGTACTTAGAATGTGGTGTTTTCTGCAAGCCCATCTCCCGGAAGTGTGCTCTGTTAACTGCAGAAGGTCAGTTAGCTTTAGCCTGTCCTGACTGTAGTGCACTCTGGGAAGAGCTCTCCTCTTTCTTTCTTTCTTTCTTTCTTTCTTTCTTTCTTTCTTTCTTTCTTTCTTTCTTTCTTTCTTTCTTTCTTTCTTTCTTTCTTTCTTTCTTTCTTTTTCCCAGATAGGGTTTCTCTGTGTAGCCCCGGCTCTCCTGGAACTCACTTCGTAGACCAAGCTGGCCTCGAACTCACAGAGATCCGCCTGCCTCTTCCTCCCGAGTGCTAGGATTAAAGATATGCACCATCACTGCCCGGCGGGGAAGAGTTCTTCTAACCTGAAGGTTCTGAGGCATTTCTTTTTATCCAGTTCATTGTTGCCTGGTTTTCTAGTTTATGAGTTAATTTCCCTAGATGTTAGGAAAACTTAATTGCTATCAAGTATAGAAAGATTAAATGAAGGGCTGGAGAGATGGCTCAGCCAATTAAGGGCACTGGCTGCTCATCCAGAGGACCAGGGTTCAATTCCAGCACCTACATGGCAGCTCACAACAGTCTGGAACATCAGTTCCAGGGGATCTGGTGACTCTTCTATCTTCCATGAATACTAGGTATGCACATGGTACACAGACATACATGCAGGCAAAACACCCAGACACGTTAAAAAAAAAAAAAAAAGGAAGGTTTAAGTGTGTAGGTACATGGGGCATTTTGATTCTCTAGTTACTTGTATGAAGAGTGAAGAGCTACAAAGCCTGTGGACTCAGCTAGTGAGAGGTTAGTTGGTCCCTACATGGGACTGTTTTCACCTTGGTGTACAGAAATGAGAATGCACTGAAATAAGAACAGCCTACTTCGGACTACTGACCACTGGTTCTTCAGTATACTTGCATTCGTGTGCGTGTTTGAAAATCCTGTGCTGGAAAACGAGGCTCACACTGGCTGTTTTCTGTCGGTGTAGGTTTAATGGAAAAATCAAGCACCATTTACTCAAATTCTTCAGAATCATTTCTTCCTGAATTTGCAAAGAATTGATTGGTTCGTCAATAGACTTTCTTGGACAGAGTTATGAGGAAGAGAAGACTATAGCAGATAGCCTGATCAATAACCTTGTTAAGCTTTACAATGGGCTGTTTGCCATTTCCAAAGCCATGAAGAGCAGGATGAAGAAAGCCAAAATAACCGTAAGCGATTCTACAGATTCCCTGCCCTTCCCTCTCGTTTTGGGGCGATGATTTAATGCATCTGGCCGACATCTCTCGGCCATGTTTAGATGCTTTAATGGTGACCGTACCTGAGTTATTCTATCTGGAGACTGTTCCTTGCAGTAATTTTCCTTTTTCTTTCCAAGTGTTCTCCTCTGACCGGGCAGCACAGGCCTTCACCGTCCAGATTGCTTGTGCCTTTGAGCAGCTTGTGGTTTTGTTCAAACACTGGCTGGATGATTTTCCTCCTGGTCCCAGCTCAGCGAGGCTTGAAGATGAATTGAGACAAGATATTAAAAAACTGGGAGGCTATTTACAATTGTTTTTGCAGGTGCGTTGATTTCTTATTTTTGAAGAATTCATTTGTTCTAAAAGTATTTATTGGCTTCCTACCACCTGTATCTTCCCTAAAATTACATCTGAGTATTTCCGGGTGCTTCCTGTTTTGGGGTCCTAAGATTGGATGCAACTGGTTGATTGAGCAAAGATTTGGTATCTGTGTGCTAAGTGGTTTGAAGCTGTTGGTTCATTTCGTCCTCACGACAAGCCCCAGATGGGTGCTGCTGTCAGCGTTTTATAGATGAGGAAGCCGAGGCTTGGGGAGTGACTGGCTCAGCCAGTGTTACATGACTACTGGGTAATAGGGGATGGATCTGAGTCATGCGGTCTTGGCCAGTTTATGCTCTTCTAGCCTCCAGTTAAGGTCACAGGGCAGAGAGGCAGAGTCTTGCTCTGGCTGTGGGCTGGCTTTCAGCTCACGCTGAATTAGTAACAAACCTGTTGATATCATGGTGAGAAAAGTAATTTCGTTTCCTGCTCACTTTGTATCAAGTAACATTGGGTTTGGCCACCAGGAAGAAGCAAGATAGAAGTTTGCTTTGTGTCCGCTGGAAGGCAGAGGTAGGCATGGAGGGTCTTCTGCACAAAGAGGCGGGGTCCCGACGCCTTGCTTTCCTCCCCTCTGCTATGCCTGAAGTGTGGGCTTGACCTGGTCATGCTCCGTCATGATAGAGCACCATCCGAGTTGTATGTGCGCAGCTGGGTGGTGGGTGGGGACAAGGAAAGGGCCTTCCTTCAAAGGGAATCTTCGTGAGGCATCAGATGGGACCAGAACTTCACCCGACCACAGCTAGCTCCAGCTCTAATCAAGAAGTGGGCTTTTTATTCTAGGCACCCGTGGACCAAGTTAAACATCAGGGTTCCATTACTGTAGAAGAAGTAGGGAATTAATGTTGAAAGTATCTCATTGTTACCATGCCAGAGATCTCTATGAGAATTTCTCCAATAGATGGGTGCGGGGGGAGTGAGAAAATACCAAGAGAGGCAAGTTTCACTTTTTAAAATGGATATTTAAACTTTTTAAAATGGATATTTAAACTTTTTAGAATATTTGGTTAAGTTTTATGTGATGATACCTATCATATTTTATGTTGTGATTTCCGCATTAATTTTTTTTACATTTGAGGGGCCTGTGGGGGCTTATGCACATCATGGTGCATGTGTGGAGGTCCAGGGCAACTTGCAGGAGTCTGCCATGTGGTTCCAGAGACACAAACTCAGGTCCTAGGGCCTGATGGTAACCTCCTTTACCCATGGAGCCTCCTCTAACCAGCCCCGACTTTCCACATTTTTGAAGTGGAATTCTTTTTGTGACAAGTACTTCCTGAGTGGTCTGAGTTCAGGAAATATTTACTATCCATTGTTTTTTCCCCAGGAGAACTTTCTTGGTCTCCCCAGCTTGGTTGGGTACCTCTCTTGTCTGTTTTTTTGTTAACCCTGAGTAAAGCTATTCATTATGCCTTTTTTTTTTTTTTTTTTTTTTTTTTTTTTGGTTTTTCGAGACAGGGCTTCTCTATGTAGTTTTGGTGCCTGTCCTAGATCTCACTCTGTAGCCCAGGCTGGCCTCGAACTCACAGAGATCTGCCTGGCTCTGCCTCCCTAGTGCTGGGATTAAAGACGTGTGCCACCACCACCCGACCCTCATTATGCCTTTTAATATGCCATACTGTTAATAAGCATGTGTACTTCAGTGACTGTATGCTCTCTGTAGATGTAGGACTCGGAGCGTCTTTTCACAAGGTCTCATGATGTGATAACTAGCTAGTTGAGTATTTGTTGTTAATCTTAAATTCACACCAGATGAAGGGTTACTTTGGATACAGATAACAGGGAAAGAGAAGAATGTACCACAGAGGTGGACTAAAGACAGATGTGGGCAAACTTCTGGTGAAGAAGATTTGACAGCATAGAACCATGAACATGGAAGCATGGGGTTGGCCAGAGAGCAAAGCTCTCGGTCAGGAATAAGGGTGTGACTTAGGTTCACCCCTAACGAAGGAATATAGCTCAGGGTGGTCTATGGTAGAAATGAAAGAGGCAGTGTAAGAGGGTGTGTGTGTAGGGTGTGTGTGTGTGTGTGTGTGTGTGTGTGTGTGTGTGTATGTGCATTATGTGGCGTGTGTATGTGTATGTGCATGCGTGTGTGTGCGCGGGTGTGTTAGGTTCAACCCTAATGAAGGAATATAGCTCAGGACAGTCTGTGGTGGAAATGGAAGAGGCAGCTTTAGAGTAGCGTGTGGGGGAGGGGAGCGGACTGTACCCATAAACCAGAGGCTCACTGTTGTATTTGAAATCCTGTGTTTTCTTCTATGCGATGTTAATTTGTGTCTTTAGACAATCTGCTTAGCTTCTTGAGTCTCTCTATTTTCTTACCTGGAAAATAAAAACAGTAATGTCTACCTGGCAGGGTTGCTGTGATTATCAGATGAAATCATGGTATAAGAAAGCACCTAAGAGGCAGGTGGATCTCTGAGTTCGAGGCCAGCCTGGTCTACAGAGCAAGCTCCAGGACAGGCACCAAAACTACACAGAGAAGCCCCGTCTCTAAAAACAAAACAAAACAAACAAACAAAACAAGACTTGTGCACTGAGTGCATGTGGGAAGGCTGTTGTTTAAAGTAGCTGGGGGTTTTGTTTGTTTGTTTGTTTTTTGTTTTTCTGTTAGTTTTTTTCCTTTCTCTTCCTCTCCTTTGCCGTCTCCCCTGGGAAAAGAGAATAGTTTTAGTAACTGTTTGTTGGGGTGTTGACAGGACAGTTTAAGTTAAAAGGCTGGAGACACACCGTGTTGCTCCCGTTTTTGATACTTACTTACCAGCCCTGTCTTAGTTTAACTTCATGCTGGCTTTCCGTCTCTCTTCACTGGGTCAAGTCTTTGAGGGAGGCGGAAGCTGGGTGTGTTCATGTCACAGCTGCATCGCTTCAGGGCAGCGTGCTTTCAGTTTCCCACGAGCACTTCCGTGGTCATCACGCTGTGAATTTCATTTTCATTGTGTATGGTTTGTTGCCTGCATGTATGCCCGTGATCCACATATATGCCTGATGCCCTCAGCGATCAGAAGTGGGCGTCAGATCCTGTGGAGCTGAAAGTTCCGATGATTGTGAGTTACCTAATGTGGGTGCTGGGGATCCAACTTTGGTCCTCCGGAAGAGCAGCCAGTGCCCGTAATCTACTGAGCCATCTCTCCAGCTCTGTCGTTGTTTTTAGTGCTGGGACTGAGGGCTGAAGTCCATCCCCTCATGCCTGCTCACTTCACCCACGTCCCTTTTTTCTTTATCACCTCTTCAAAATCTCACAGATGTGATACACTGACTGATCCATTTTTATTTCACAGGGGTGCTGTTCGGATATTTCATCAATGGTACGAGAGGCTCAAAACAAAGTCGTCCAGATAATGGAGCAGGCTGTTCAGTGTGTGGGTCAGCTAGCTGTTCTAAAAGGGAGCAAGCTCTGTTTTCTGGAAAACGGCGACAAGATTTCCAGTACCCAGGTAATGTGTAATGTTAGCTCTGGAAGACTTGCGAATGAACGTTAGAGACTTCTGGTAGTAGTATCAGTGCATAAAATATGTTCATTCCTCTTTTCAAAATAACTTGTACTTTTAATAGTTTGGCAGTGACTTAAAATTCTTTTGGTCAGAACTGGATAAAAGAAGGCTACCTCCGTTGGTAGATTGCATAGCATGCAGGAGTTTGAGCCATAGCACTGTATAAAAGATGTAGTACACATTTGTAGTCCAGCCTTAGGAGGCAGACAGAAAGATCAGAAGGGCCAGATCATTCTTGTCTGTAAAGCAAATCTGAGGCCAGCCTGGGCTACATGAGTACTTTTCTCAAACAAACAAAAATGATTAAAATATGATTGGATGATTATAGGTCTTTACAGTCCTTTTGGAGGTAGGCATGGTGGTGTACACCTTTAGTCCCAGCATTCAGGAGACAGAGGCAGGTGGATCTTTGTGAGTTCAAGGCCATCCTGAACTACATAGTTCCAGGACAGTGAGACCTTGTCTCAGAAAACAAACAAAAAATCCTTTGGGGCCGGGCGGTGGTGGCGCACGCCTTTAATCCCAGCACTCGGGAGGCAGAGCCAGGCGGATCTCTGTGAGTTTGAGGCCAGCCTGGGCTACCAAGTGAGTCCCAGGAAAGGCGCAAAGCTACACGGATAAACCCTGTCTCGAAAAACCAAAAAAAAAAAAAAAAATCCTTTAGGGGCTAGGGATAGGGCGCTCACCTAGCACTTAGGGCTTGAAGATCATAAGAACAGGGACAACCTGGGCTACATAGTGAGACCAACTTCACAAACCAAAGGAAGGAAAGATGTTCCTTTCATTCTATGGTTTGATGACTGCTATCAACTGTGGGACATGGTCTCATACAGTTTACACATGAAAAAAAAACAGTAATTATAGAATATTTGTATTTGCCCACTTTGTTTATGCTATGAACGATATTATATTAAAATGTACTATAGTTTAGCAAATAAGGTCCTACCTAAAATGAACACACTTTTTAGCATAGCACGTGGAATACTAATTATAAGTTTGCTAATTTTACTTCCCAATAGATTGTTCTCATACTAACTTTAGCTGAATTAATAAACTGGGCGTGAATTATAGCTTCATTACCTTATAATTTTGAAAAGTATATAAAACCAGGCACATGGGATGGCCCAGTGGTGGAGATGCTTGCCACCAAGCCTGATTTCCTTAGTTCCATCCCTTAGAGCTTGGGGTGGAAGGAGAAAACCAACTCCTCCAAGTTGTCCTGTGACCCTCATGTGCTCGCTCTCTCTCTCTCTCTCTCTCTCTCTCTCTCTCTCTCTCTCTCTCTCACACACACACACACACACACAGAGAAAATGTAATAAAATTTTAACGTGTAAAACGTGAGCTTACCATCTAAATGTGTAGAACTTTCCCTCACAGGCATTCACAGCTGCCCTCCAGGATGGCATAGTCTCAGGGATGAGGGGTCTCTTAGACTCTGGGCTGGAGAAAGCACGGGACCTCAAGCGAGACCTCTCCAGGCAGAGTGCACATGAGGAGGTAAGGTGGATCTTAAAAACGGTTTTATTTCAGGATGTATATTGCCCAAAATACTTTAAAACGCACCTATGATAGTGTAGTGCGGGGACTTCCGCTTTTCCATACTGTGTGTTTGTGTGTTTTAGTTTGTACTGAATTATTTTTAGTGAAGAGGCAGAGACCATGTCTGTGACTCTCCTGAGCCATGTGGAGGGTGACAGCGACTGTCTGCTCTCTGGATGTCTTCTCATCTTTCTGTTGGTCTTCGCTCCTCTACCTGCAAACAGAAGCCGGCACTCGCTGATGCTGTCAGCTTGAACCAAGTATTTTTCCAGCGACATTCACATCAGTCATCTCATGCCAAGATGCACACCTAGAGAAGGTGTCAGTGACTTCCTGGGCCTGCTTCTGCCTCCTTCCAGAGGACGCGTGAGCAGTGCTGGGAATGGGGGCTGGAGAGACTCCCCTAGTGTTCCTGCAGAGGACCGAGGTTCGGATCCCAGCATCCACATGCGGGCTCACAGCAGTCTGTAACTCCAGTTTCAGGGGATCTGATGTCCTCTTGTGCCCTCTGAGGGCATCAGCCACATATGTGGTACACAGATACATGTGCAGGCAAAATACCCATACACATGAAATACAATTTTTGGAAATTAAAAAAGAAATACTAGAACCAGTGGCTGGCTAACCTGCTCGCCTTGCCTGTACGGGTGGCATCCTCTGAATATGCCCGCCCCTCTCGCTTGTGTGGTTTTGTTCACTTGTATTAAAAGATGAGCAAAACCAAAGGCGTTCTTCTTGGCCCAAAATCAAGGTCTGTGGACCCGTGCGGTTTCGGTAGACGTGAGGCTGATGGGGTTCTGCAGTGGACTCTGAGGAGGGGGTGGGTTGGACTGTTAGGTGGCAGTCGACCACCGCGGACAGCTGCGATTGGCTTTGCCTCAGGAACAGCCCCATCCATTGCTGATATGTTTTATCTATGCTGGAGTTGTCGGTAAAACTTCTGCTGGCAGTGAGTGGAGAGTGGGGTAAGAGTGACAGGTGGAGACGGAATGATGCCCGAGCAGTGCTTCTCCTGCTGTTAAAACAGGCAGGCGTTAGCTTTAGTGTTGTTCTGAGGAAATGAAAGGGGATTCTTCATGCAGAACTCTGTTCTCTTCCTCTTGCCCTTCTACAGTCTGCCGCTGTAGTTCGTTACATGGTGGGATTTTAATTGTATTCTCCCCCCTCTCTGTGCAGGTACCCGTGTGTGTGTGTCTGTGTGTGTGTGTCTGTGTGTAGGTCAGAGGTCAACCTCAGATGTTGTTCCTCAGGAACTGTTCACCTTGATTTTTGAGGCAGAGATAGACTGGCTGGAGCTGGTCAGTAAGCCCTAGAGATCCTGTCTTCCTTCCACTGGCATTACCAGCCCATGCCACCCAGGCCAAGCTCTTGATGTGGTTGCTGGGGATTGAACTCAGGACCTCATGATTTCATGGCTTTACCAATGGAGCCATCTCCCCGCTCCTGATTGTGTTCTTCCAACTTAAGAGTCCTAAGAGCCTCTGGCAGGGGCTGCAGAGGAGGCTCGGCAGGTGAGCGCACTCACTGCTCTCCCAAAGGACTGGGCTTGAGTCTCTGCACCCACATCGGGCGGCTCACAACCACCTGTAACTCCAGCTCCAGGGGATCTCACACCTCTTCTGGCCTGTGGGCACTGAACTCATGTACACACACACACACACACACACACACACACACACACACACACACACACACACGCATGCACACGCAAATAAAATAATAATCAGGATTGATTGTTTTTATATTTTTTAAAAAGGACCTGTAGCAGAAAAATAGAATACCCAAGAAGTAGAAAAATAATAATTAGAGAAATAGAAAATAGACTCATAGAGGGCACTGGAATTATGGTTTCAAAGTGGGGTTCATAAAGTAAAGAATTTATGTGTGCTTAAATCCTTTCTTCTTTGGGGAGACAGTCTTATCGTGTAATTCTGGTTGGCCTGGAACTTGCTTCATTGTCCAGGATGGCTTGAACGTGACAGTAATCCTCCTGCCTCTCACTCCTAAGTGCTGGGATTATAGGTGTGCCACCATGGCCTACTTCTCTTCTTACTGTAACACAAGTTTGCGCTGACCTAGACAAGAGCTTAGTGAAAGCCAATTAAACCCAAGCAGAATCCCCTTGCAGAAACTTGGCTCCACCTGCGGGAGGCAGCAGTGAGCAGCGGACAGCAACTTTTTGATTTAGTCTAAGACGCCCTGCTTCTGAGCTAGGAGATACCATCTGAGATCTGAGTCTCAGTCTGCAAGATGGAAATGCATATGCAGCATAAGATTATCATTGAGAATCAGATAAAATTTATAACATTCTTAGGGCACCTCATATTTGCTTGACAGCTCAAACCATCTCTTCTGAGGGAAATTTTGGAAATTTCATCAGAGTATATTCTTTTTTATACTTATATTTTATTATTATTGTATGTGTGTGTGAACCTGCATGTCACGTCACACATGGAAGTCAGCAGACAACTTTATGAAGTTTGTTCACTTTTCCCACCTTTATATGAGTTCTAGGATCATCCATAGGTCCACAGGCCAGAGCAGCAAGTGATTTCACCTGCTGAGCCCAAGTGTGGCTTTTTTGATATGGAAATCAATGTGTCATTTACTTTGAAGAAATTCCATTTCTATGATTTAAGTGCTCTCAAGACATTTTCTGCTTAACTCAGAGATGGGACTTCCATCTCTTCTGGATTCTAGACTAGAGCTTCCCCATCTGGTCTCACATAGGTCTGAAAACAATATGTTTCTTGATGACTATTTGTATAACAGAGTATTTTCATTTTCTATAGGTTACCAAGAGGATGAAGGCTAATGCTGTGGAACTGGTCAGCTCTCTTGAAAACATCTTTGCTGAATGGAGACTAGTAAGAGGGGCTTTCGGTTGTTTTTGTTTTTTTTCTTTTATTTTTATTTTATCTTTTATTTCTCTTTTGTAGCTAGAGTTTTCCTGCCTGGCCCACAGTCAGGACAAATCTCTCTTACCTGCCAGTCCCACAGCCCCTCAGACCCGACCAAGTAAACACAGAGACTTATATTGCTTACAAACTGTATGGCCGTGGCAGGCTTCTTGCTAACTGTTCTTACAGCTTAAATTAATCCATTTCTATTAATCTATACCTTGCCACATGGCTCGTGGCTTACCGGCATCTTCACATGCTGTTTGTCATCGTGGCGGCTGGCAGTATCTCTGACTCAGCCTTCCACTTCCCAGCTTTATTCTCCTTCTTGTCCCGCCTATACTTCCTGCCTAGCCAATGGCCAATCAGTGTTTTATTGACCAATCAGCAACACATTTGCCATACAGACCATCCCACAGCACTCTTTTGTTTTAGATCTTTTTATTTCTTTGCATCTTTAGCTGGAGACAGCTAAGTTGTGCGTGTTAACGAAGCATACTTGTTTTCTGGTTTTCCTTTTGCAGTCTTAATACACTAGTGTTAGTAACGGGTTCCTGACGGCGCAGGAACTTCCTAATGCATCATCTGTTTCATAGTTACTGCGTGGGGCTGCCAGCTTTTGCTTGAGTATAGTCATTATAGGCTAAAAAACCACATTTAATGATTGATGTGCTCAAATAGTGTCGAATGGAGTTGAATTAAAGTTGTCTCATGTCACAGACCTCACTTTATAGAAAAGGGCAGATGGAATATATGGTCAGCGTACTGACAAGGACAGCAGTGCCCATGACTGGACTAGTTCAGTAAATGTTTAAAAAAAATGTTAAACACTGTGAATCGGAACTCTTTGAAATGAAATGTTAGCCTCTTACGGTGCTGGACACCATGGTACTGACGCTTCCTCCTGTCCCCTGTGCTGGGATGCTAGGGCTGTAATTTAAATAAGTTAACATTAAATTCTTACTGCTTTTGAAAAGTAATCATTGTTCATTTTGTATTTTGATCTTGCTTATAGAAATGAAGTGTTTGCACTGGTGAGGAATGAAACATTTTCAATGTAATTTGTTATTGACGTAGTTTCATTGTACTTATCATAAACTAATGATAAATTTCTGGGCAATTAAAATCATTCTGACTACATTGACTGTCATGTAGTCTATTATATCTGTATTTTAAATATTTTGTTTATACAGAAAGGCTTCAGAACTCAAGTACAAGAAGGTTCTAGACAACAAGGTCCCAAGATGCTAACTCTTGCATCAGAATTCTTGAAGTTACAATACTGCTTGGAGAAAACTATTGAGATTATTACATCCGCACTGAGAGGTACGCACCCCGAGTGGGGTCTGGAACTGGAACTGTGTGCTCCAAGGACCCAGACATGCCTCCCTCTCTCTCTCGCAGCCTGAGCTATGACTAACTCACTGATCACTTCGCCAGTGAGATTAGTTACCAGTGTAGGAGCGTGGGCTGTTGAGTTCCACGGAACCCAAGTCCACACTTTCTGCCTGCACAGTCAGGGAAGCCAGGTGTTTGCCCACGAGGCACTTCAGCAGAAAAACCTTCAGTGGTTTGGGGTTGTCATGCGGGGTCCTTCCACTTAAAAGATCCCTCGAATCGTGTGATAATACCAGCTGGCGCCTGGAAAGGGTAACCCGCTTTTTCCTTCCCCTCTTACGTAGGGTGCCCCGGTGACCTGCATTGTCTCAGAAGCTGCACTGAAACCATCTGCAGCCTGGTGCGCAAGCTTCACAGTGACTTCCTTGGGCCTGCTGCTTCTGATGGCCGCGGTGGGAGTAAACTCCCTGATCACGGGGAGCTAGCGTCTCTAGCTAGGTCGCTCCTCATCTGCTTTGAACGCGGAGAAAGACCTGGTTTGTTGAAATCCCAGGGATCTTGTCATCAGAATAGCAAGGAAGAGCAGTGTGAGTTCACCAGCGGGGCTGACTGCAGTGGAGGCGTGCTGACACGTGCTTGTGGACTACACGGAGACACAGCCCCAGCAGTGCCCTCACAGGCCTGCACCCCCAGTAGGATCCAGTGGGTGTGAAGCCATTGCACAGGCACTTGGTGACCGTCCATGACCAAAAAGAACACTTGGTGACGCTCTTCCTCACCCAGGAGGACCTGAAAGGAAATGTGTGTAAATGTTTAGAGTCCGTGTCTACACAGAGCCTCCTGTCGGGTGTGGATATTACAAACATATGGAGTCCTGGTTTCAGGACGCCTCAGTGTGTGCCCAGAATTTTCTAAGCAGATGGTTTTTAAACAAGGAGTTTACCATGTTGGAACACTGGCATCAGAATGAAATCGGGAGGGTCTCAGGACCACGCGAGTGACCATGTCTCCAGTTTCTCGTTGCCTTGAATTTTAAATGCTTACCTTGAACACTGTCTCTACCTGGTTCATTAGTCTGTTTGCAGATGGGGATTTTCTCGTGAATGGAAATCTGAACAACTGGTTACTTTGGGCCTGTGCATTCCCTCCCCCAAATATAGCATATGGGATTAGGTTTATGTGAAATTCCCAGCACAAGTTTAACTAAGGCAGCTTACTACAACTCTGTCGAATGGTTAACTGTTTGCCATCTTCAGTAATGTGTAACTTGTTTCTTTTCAAACTACCTACCTAAAGATAATCTAATTACATATTTATGACTACATAGCATCAGAGTTTACTCTGTTGTCTGTGTTCCGTAATGGGCGCTATAGTCATAAACTTTAAAAATAGCATGAAATGTGACCAGCGTCACTTGAGGGATCAGACTGGCCTTTTTGATAGTGCTTGTTCTGCTAAAGGGTAATTAGTTTACATCTTGTTTGATGGAGAATAAAGATCCTTATTATATTTCATAGCTTTAAAAAAAAAACCCTTCATCGACAACCAAGTAACAAAGATAATACCCTACTTTAGGGTTTAACTTAAGGAAATATTTTAACATTTTTGACCTCAAGGGTATGTGTAATTTAAGAAGATACGTAGTATCTTTGCCTGGGTGACCTAAGCAGGCTTAGAGGGAAATTCTCTGGAATAGTAGCCTGACCCTTTGGCTTGTTGATTCAATGTAGTTGGATGAGGTTGGCTTAAGGACACCTGTCACCTTCTCTAGGGGAGGGACTATAGAGTAGCCTGGGGAGCTTGGCAGAGCAGTGACCCCCGTACTTCTGGGGCTTTGAAGCGGGCGGTGCAGTCACCGGGCCACCCTGCGTGCACCGCTCCTGTCTCAAGTGTGGCAACGCAGAGGATTTGTTTCCATTTTCCTTTTTGCCATTTGTGTTTTCTTCCTGAGGTTCACTGTGGCTCAGTCAGTGTTCCGGCAAGTAGCGCTTGTGTGACTAAGTTGGTAAACTGAAGTACAGAGAAGGCTCTTTCCTGAAGGTCGGACTCACCGAAGTGCCAGAATCAGCGGGAGGTCTCCCCCTGCTGCACAGCCGTTAGTCTGTAGTTTCTCCGTCCCTCTCCCTCTGTTTTCTGTCTTTGAGACATGGTCGTGCGGGGTAGCCCAGTGTGGCCTACCCCTGTTAGCTTCCTGCCTTCACCTCCTGACTGCTGGGGTCACAGTGCACACCCCAAACCCAGCCAGTGCCTGTTTTCTAAACTCATGCCTGTCCTCAGAAATGTTTCGGGTACACTTGTAAGCTTATTTATATTTATGCTAAATAATTTGTTATACTGTATTTGAGTGGATGGTGTAAAATATGTTGCTGTTAGAATCATGTGCACTGAAAAGTGTTATAAAGAGGGCGCCTTTAATAAATCTTGTGAGCTTCAGACTTGCCTCCTGGTCCAAGACTTTTTTATTGAATCATTTTCATTCACTTCACTCCCCATTCAAAAACGTCACAATAGCTCTGCCTGGCTAATACCTATCCTATTTTGCAAATCAGATAAACAGGAAACAGTAGACAAATGCTAAAATGATGTGGTTCCTGTGCGCTCTTCTCGCGTCCCTCCTGGAGCTGGGGACTGAATCCAGGTGCTCTGTCACCTGGCTGCAGTCTGGCCCCTCCTTTCTCCTCCTCGAACACTGTTCCGCCCTCTCATTGGCTGAGCCTTGAACAGCTTTACTTCCCTGCTGAGCAGGTGCTCTGAAGCTGTGCGTGCTTTTTATGCATTTGGAAGCTTGTATTGCAGGCTGCTAAGTAATTGCACAACCTTCAGGAGCCAGCTGCCTCATCCCTGGTTCCTCATCTGCAGAAGGACAAGTCCCTCTGCTTCATGGACTATGTCTGTGGTCACTAAGGTGAGAGAAAGGAAGAAAAGCTCCTGGCCGGCCGTAGATGATGAGCACATGCTAGTCTGCCCTCCCGTAACTAGCTGCAAAACCCTGTTATATAAACAAGGTCACGGCAGGTGTGGTGGCGCACGCCTTCAGTTCAGCCAGCGTTTGGGAGGCAGAGGCAGGGGGATCTCTAAGTTCGAGGCCAGCCTGGTCTACAAAGTGAGTTCCAGGACAGCCAGGACAACACAGAGAAACCCCGTCTCAAGAAACAAATAAGCAAGCTCACACTCGGTACAAACGTCTGCCAGTGTACAAGAATCACAGTCCTTGAAGCATGGCGTGTTTAAAAGTGTATCTGCCAATACTGGGTTCCACAATAACTGATAGAGACAGTGAATTCCACAGTGTTTACAATATCTTCACACATCTTTTAGTGTGCATACTACAGTTGCCCAATCTGCTCAGTGTTGTGATGTGATGGTTAGTTTTAATTATCAAGATAACACATTGAGAATCACCTGGGAAGGGAGTCTCACTAAGGGATTATCTGGGTCAGGTTGGCCTGTAGACATGTCTGTGTAGGGTTGTCTTGACTACATTTAGTTGAGGTGGCACTATTCCCTGGGCAGAGGATTCTGAACTGTGTAAGATGGAGAAAGTTTACTGAGGACTAACGTGTGTGCATTAATTCATTGTTCTCTGCTCTAGACTGGGAATGAACAGCTGCTTCCAGTTCCTACAGCCTTGACTTGTCCACAGTGACAGACTGTAGTCTAAAGTTAGCCAAATAAGCTGTCTCCTTTAAGTTGCTTTTGTTAGGGTGTTTCATCACAGAAGAGAAACTAGAGACAGTTAACGTTTTCCAAAATGACACCCTTGTGCAATTCCCTTTTGTAATTTTATTATAAAATGTATCACATGTCCACAAAGTAAAAGCATCCATGTGCCTGCTTTGATTCAAGCTCCAGGACATTTCATGTAGTTCATTCAGTAGTCATGAATGCTCATGCCTCGGGCAGAGGTGTCCGAGTGCAGGCCTTTGTGTGAACAACTACCTTCTTGCCTGTAAACACGGGGCTTGGTGGGTCCTGGTGGGACCCAGGTTGCTTCTCTTTGTCTCTACAAGCTAAACTGAACCCACTTTGAACTTGTTCTTTCCTGGTTGGTGCCCTTATGGGCCATACATCACCAGCACGCTTTTCCGGGAGGACCAGTGTCATGATCCATCATCCAGGTGAGTGGGGGCTTTCCTAACATATTGCTCTTATACGTCAATGTGGTGGGCGGCAGCTCCAGTAATCTATTAGCGTGATATCCCGTTGGGTGAGGCATATTGATAGAGCAAAGCTGGTCGATCTGTGAATTGTGGGTATCTAGGAGTCCGGGTCGGGAGAGCAATGTAGATCTCAGGCTGGATTGATGTGGCTATGAATGGTATTTTATGATGTAAAGTTTACCTCTGATTTAGAAAGTAATTTAACGTTGGTGACAGCTTGGGTTCAGGCTAGGAAAGGTCAACGTGGCAGATATCTGGAGCTCTTGGAAGATGTATTCCAGGAATAAAGTACCGTTGTTGATACTTCTATTTCACTTTGTAATATGTCATTGGGGGCACCAGGAAATTGGCCCGAGGGTAAAGTTTTCCACATAAAGCAAAACAGGCTCATTCTGCTGCCTGCCAGGTCAGTAAATATGCAGGAGTATGGCCTCTGGAAGCCTGCGGCCATCAGCTTCCGCTGCTCAGAGCTGCGTTCTCAGGGTCTCATTCTTGACCCTTATGTTTATGAAACAAAGCAACGGTCAGTGTATCACCCTGTTCATGGCTCATGCAAGGCTCTGGGGAGCAACCAGAGCAGTGTCTGGGCAGAAAAAAAAAAGGAAGTTCAGAAGTGGGAACCTAATAGGGACACATGGTGGCTTTCTTTTATGTGTATGGATAATTGGCTTGCGTATCTATGTACCACATGCATGCCTGGTGCCTTTGAAGACCAGAAGAGGGCATCAGATCCCCTAACGCTGAAGTTATAGACAGTTGTGAGCCTCCATGTGGGTGCTAGGAATCAAACCCAGGTTCTCTGGAAGAGCAGCCAGTGTTTTTAACCACTGAGCCATCTCTCCAACCTTCTGACATTTTTTTTCTTTTCCCTTCAGGGAAAAAGAGCCTCTGTTCCACATGGCAAGATTACATGGCAGCTTCTGACTAGGCAGAGAGAGAATGTTCTAGTAACTCTTGAGTGGCCCACAGCTTTATTACATATTAATCCCCTTCTTCAATCCCAGCTGCAGGTAGCCAACCTCCCTCTGACAGGGTTAGTATTGGTCTTGACTCTTCTAGGGTATATTGTTAACACTGTCACATTTTGTTATTAGTTACTGCTCTTCATCTCTTAATGTGCCTAATTTATAAGTTACTTTAGCACAGATATGTGTGCTTATGAAAATACATTTATTATATATGTAATTCTTTTCATGTATACATATGAATATGAATATATGTTCATCCAGCAGATGAATGAATAAATATGTATAGGGTTTGATATTATCCATGGTTTCGGGCTTCCATGAGGGATCTTGGGAAAACAAACCTCCATGGACTACAGTATAAAGCAATGACATCAATCCCTCATTAAACATCACTTACTCATTCCTGTCACTAATAGTGACAGGCCACACTAACTCAGTCAGTCCTTACAACAGCCATGCCAGTCAGGTGCCGTCTTAGTGCTCTATTGCTGAGAAGGGACACCATGACCAAGGCAGTCTTACAGAAGAAAGCATTTAATGGGGTTTGCTTACAGTTACAGAGCATTAGTCTGTCGTCATCATGGCGGGAGCAGACAGGCATGGAGCTGGAGCAGTAGCTGAGAGCTTTACATCCTGATCTACAGGCAGAGAGGGAGAGATAAACTTTTTTTGTTTGTTTGTTTTTTGTTTGTTTGTTTTTTGTTTTTTTGGTTTTTCGAGACAGGGTTTCTCTGTGTAGCTTTGCGCCTTTCCTGGAACTCACTTGGTAGTCTAGGCTGGCCTTGAACTCACAGAGATCCTCCTGGCTCTGCCTCCCGAGTGCTGGGATTAAAGGCGTGCGCCACCACCGCCCGGCTGATAAACTTGTTTTTTAAGATTTATTTATTTATTATGTATTCAGTGTTCTGTCTGCATGTATGCCAGCAGACCAGAAGAGGGCACAAGATTTAATTAGAGATGGTTGGGAGCCACCATGTGGATATTGAGAATTGGACTCAGAACCTCTGGAAGAGCAACCAATGCTCTTAACCACTGAGCCATCTCTCCAGCCCCCAGGACACTTGTTTTAATATATGTTCTGCTCTCATCAAATAGAAAACCTATGTGTGTTACTTTCCTGTTGCTGTGATGAAAGACCGCAGTCAAAGACAACTTGAAAATTAGTTTATTTGGACTTAATGATTTCAGAGGGAGAGTTGATAATGGGGGAGGTGTGGCAGGCAGCCAGGGCAGGAGGCTGAGAGATCACATCTTCAAACACAAACACAAAGCAGAGATGGTGAACTGCAATCGAGGCGAAGCTATCCTCTCAAAGTCAGCCCCAGGGATATACTTCCTCCAGCAAGGCCCCACCTCCCAAAGGCTCCTTGACCTCCCCAAATAGTGCCACCACTGGGGACTGGGTGTTCAAATGCCTGAGCTTAAGGGGGACAGTTCTCATTTACAGCACAAGTCTTTGAAAGAATGACCATGTTCCCTGATGCCTGCCACACATGCTGAATGTGCGGTTTGTGAATGAGTTGGTTTGGGGCCATTTTCCATTCATCCTGCTGTCCAGATTTACGTGCTATGTGTCGAAAACTAGAACAAGGTAGCATTAAGGCTCTCTTTGTAGCGCAGCTTGTGAAGGAGGCATTCACACAGACACACAGCTCTGGTTCTGTTCAGCTGCAGAGGACGTCACAGCCCTGTCTGTCCCTACATCATGGACTATGAAAGTCATGTCTGTTGGGACAAAATACTACCTTAGTGATAAGTAACATTTAAAAAACCCTTTCATAAGGACTATAGAGATGGCTCAGCAGTTAAGAGCACATACTGCTCTTCCAGAGGACCTGAATTCAATTCTCAGCTCCTCATAACCACATGTAACTTCAGCTCCATAATGATCTGATACCTCTGGCATCTGTGAGTACCTGCACTCATGTGTACACACACAATTAAAAATTATATATATACACATATGTATACACACACACATATATCACTTTTGCCAGACATGGTCATGGCACGTGCCCGCAATTTCAGCACTTGGGAGCAGAGGCAGGAGCATCATGATTCAAGACCATCTTGGGCTAGTGAAACCCTATGTCAAAGCCTTTTGCAACACTACTATGATGGCTAATCTTGGTTGTCAACTTGACTACATCTAGAATCAACTAAAACTCAAGCAGCTGAATGTTGGGATTCTGCCATGCTCCAGCTGCATGACCACACATGTGCAGTTCAGGACCTAGACAAGGGATCTTGCATGTTATGTCATCAGTGTGCGCTGGTGATTATGCGATCTGCGCATGCGTGGCATAGCTCAGTAAGCCCACCTGCGTTTAAAGAGCCGTGACTCAGACCCCACCTCCTCTCTTTATTCTGTTCTCTCTTTCCCTCCACCATCTTTCTCTCTCTGCACATGCTCCTTCCCCGGGCCTGGTTCACTTGTTCCCCTACCCCCACCCCTCTTCCTCCCAATAAAGCTCTGATACTGATACTGGGTTTTGTCATGGCCGTGACCTTTCTGCGCGGTAACCAGCGCCGCTTATCATTCTTACACTGGGCTCACATGTGAGGGATTTTTTTTTTCTTCATTGAATCATCTGAGGTGGGAAGTCCCACCCTAAATCTGGATCATGTGAGGTCAGAAGACCCATCATAAACCTTCTGGTGGCAGCCTACCTACATAGCATTTAAGGAAGCCTTTGCCTTTTGCCTTCTTGTCTTGCTTTTGCTGATAAGTTCATTTACCCTGCTGCTGAAGCATCCTCTTCCCTGGTGTTAGAGCCTACTTCAGGATTCCTATGTAGACCGAAGACCCGCTGGGACACCCTGCCCGGTAGACTGGCCTTTCTGTCAGGAAACAACCATTGTTGGGCTAGCCCGACTCCGGCCTGTAAGCCACTCTGCAAATCCCCTTTATAATACATATATAATGCAGCTATCTACTTTATTGGACTGGGTGTGGCAGCTGGCCCAAGGGGAGTTCGAGGACATCTCTGGGTGCCGAGAGCTTTCACAAGAACTTCTGCAGTTGTCTTTATGCCCGCAGGGGTCGCCCCTGGAACCATGAGTGAACCTCTGCTGGGTTGGTGTCACTATTGCCTAGGGCTTTCTCAATTCTCTTCTTCTGTTTTTGTTTGTGTTTTTGTTTTTGTTTTTGTTTAGCTTGGTTTGGTTTTTCAAGACAGGGTTTCTCTGTGTAACAGCTCTTACTATCCTGAAACTCATCTGTAGACCAGGCTGGCCTTGAACTCACAGAGATCCCACCTGCTTCTGTCTCCTGAGTGCTGGGATTAAAGTTGTGCACCACCACCACCCCTCTGCACTGGCTCCTGTTTTTTTTTTTTGTTGTTGTTGTTGTTTTTTTAACTTAAAAGTGACTTCTGCTCATTTTAGGTGAAATTGCATTGAATATTAAGTAAGTGCTGTTTATTTTTGTTGTTGTTTTGTTTGCTTGTTTGTTTTTTGAGACAGGATTTCTGTGTAACAGCCCTGGCTGTCCTGGAACTTCCCTGTAAACCAGGCTGGCTTTGAACTCACAGAGATCTGCCTGCCTCTGCCTCCCGAGTGCTGGGATTAAAGGCGTGCGCCACCGCCGCCCGGCGAGTGCTATTTTTTTTAAACATTTATATACAATTATGATATGCCAATTAAGAGTACAAAAATGTTAAAAGAGTAAAAATAAGAGATATGATGATGTAGTGGAATAATTAGCCTTGACTGGATCCTTCACCAAAAATAAAAAATGAAGACAAGGGTCATTATTGAGATAAATGTTGGTCACTGTCCTAGTTAGGGTTTCTATTGCTGCGATGAAACACCATGACCAAAGCAAGTTGGGGAGGAAAGGGTTATTTGGCTTATATTTCTGCACTGTAGTCCATTATTGAGGGAAGTCAGGACAGGAACTCAAACAGAGCAGGATCTTGTAGGCAAGAGCTGATGAAGAGGCCATGGAGGGGTGCTGCCTACTGGCTTGCTCCCCTGGGCTTGCTCAGCCTGCTTTCTTATAGGACCAAGCACCACCAGCTCAAGGATAGTACCACCCACAGTGGGCCCTCCCCCGTCATCACTAATTAAGAAAACACCATAATGTTATGGAGGCATTTTCTCAGTTGAGGCTTCTTCCTCTCAGATGACTTTAGCTTGTGTCAAATTGACATAAAACTGTGCAGCACAGTCACTTATGGAGTTAAAAATCAGGAAGTTTTGCTTTGTTTTACCTGCAGGTACATTCATACACTACATGTGTGCATTGCCCATGGAGGCCAGAAGAGAGCATTGGGTCTCCTGGGATGGGATTTGCAGACAACTGAGAGGCAGCATGTGGGTGCTGGGAATTGAACCTAGGTCCTCTGCAAAGAGTAGCCAGGCCTCCTAACCACTGAGCCATCTCTGTCTCCTCCTGGCTTGACTGTGAGCGGTATTCCCCAGCTGTCATGGACAAAGGATGCGACAGGAACCCTCCTGAGCCAGGATGACCATTCGTAGCCATGTGACTCATGTGTTTACTCCTCACTTCACACAGTCCAGGGCTGCCTTCTTCATCTGAGCCGACTCGGCTAAGGGCAGGGGTTTCTTAGAGGGTTCTTTTAGCCCCAGTCCTTATTGGAGAGCTAAAAGCCAAGTCACCTGATCCCATGCAGCAGAAGTACTATAAAACATAGCACACTGACCAATGCATTTCAATGACATCACCTTCCTAGGTCCTGTGGCAAAGACTTCTGCCAGGCTGGTCTGGCTAAGCCAACCACAGAGCTGTAAAGGCTAGAGTGGCATGCAGACCACAGAGCTGTAAAGACTAGAGTGGCATGCAGACCACGGAACGGTAAAGGCTAACTGACATGCAGACCATGGAGCTATAAAGGCTAGACTGGCATGCAGACCACAGAGCTGTAAAGGCTAGAGTGGCATGCAAATCATGGAGCTGTAAAGGTTGAATGACATGCACTTCACATCTCTTTTAACTTACCTTGATGGTCCAACCCAACATGGTAGAATTCTTATGTGACAGGCTACCGCTGTTTCTCCAAAAGCTAGCATTTAAAAAACAAACAAACAAAAAAACAAACAAAGACACATGAATGTCTAAGAGGCATGAACATCGTATAAAACAATTGATCCAGAGGAGGGTGGGCTCATAAATGATGGTCAGCAGCCTACCAATGTCTTTGGGGTCCTAATGAAGTAAATGGTGAATGTCTATTCCAATGAGCCCAATTCTGTGTAGTACTACATTTTCCCCTTGAGATTGGGAATGTGTGGACAGGGTGGCTGAGAGAGGAGAATCCCCCACCTCAAACATTTTCTAACTCTTTTATTTTCCTTCTAAGATTTATTTATCTATTTATTTTATGTGTATGAGTGCTCTATCTGCGTGTATGCCTTTATGCCACAAGAAGGCATCAGATCCTAGATGGTTGTGAGCCCACCAGGTGGTTGCTGGGAATTGAACTCAGGACCTTTGGAAGAGCAGCCAGTGCTCTTAACGGCTGAGCCATCTCTCCAGCCCCTGTAGCTCTTCTTCTAAAGCTCAGTTTCTACAGTTAATATCTTTTCCTTTCCTGCCCATCTCTCCTTTTATCGGTCTGTCCACTCTCTTCCTTCTTCTCAGTGATGTGAGTCTGCTGGTCGCCCATTCCAGATCGGCATCCTTAACTCCAAGATGGTCACGTGACCCAGAAGAGAGGGGAAGGCCCTGGGGCCAGTGACTTCAGTTACGTTTCTGGGCCCAGCTATGTCTGCAGTAAGGGTTTGCTGATCTGGGCTTTTTCAGTTACATGAAGCAATTAAACATCTCTGACTAATAACCAAAATCACTACCAAGCATTTGGGCAGGGGTGGGCAGGACGCCAACGGCAGTTGCCTAAGTGATGTGTGTGATCAGCAGATTGGGCAAAAGATAAGCACTTATGAAACAGAACAGAGTCCACCCAGCCCCGGTCCTGTGTAGTAGGACACTGCTACCCACAGCAGGGCCCGGAATCCCCCATGGCAGGGACCTGGCAAGTAGGCAAGCTGTTCTCTGACCTTTGCCACCTACCGCTCGAGCCAGACACCTGAGGAAGGAGAAGGAATCGGACAGGAGGGGGCTGAGGGGAAAGCCTGGTGGCCAGAGATCAGGCCAGAAGGCGTCTAACTCTGCCGGCCGCTTGTTCAAGACAAGGAGTGAGGCGAAGGGAAATACTCTGTGGGGAAATGCAGGCTGCTCATTATCTCTATAGGTTTCTGAATTCTTTAGGGAGCCCAGGGGAACGTATAGCCTCCCTTTCCCTAGCTTTGCTTTCAGATTAGAGTCGCGGTGTCGGTCAGGTGTGAGGATCTAAGGTCCAGTTAGACTACCAGACCAATTCTCACCTGCATCTCTACCCATTTCCGGTGGATAGCCAACTGATGGTACAAACCCAGCCAGCCTTTGCCAGGCTCTTGGATAGGAAAGAGAAATGTTCCCATTGTCCTGTCCACTGCAATTCACAGCCTGTCAGCTGTTCCCTTTGCGTCTTCTGCGGGTGCGAGCATGCTCTCCACCCTCCCTGCTGTCTGTCCTGCAGTGGGGCTGGGTACTCTGTGGCCCACTGTCAGGAGGAGCGACTTCTTCACTTATTTGCTTGAGGTCATTGTAAGGAGGATCTGACCTTTATGAAAGGGAAATCCATCCAAGTCTCACACTTTGATTAGATGACTTTTGACAATACGTTGCTGCGGTGGCATTGAAAAATTATTAATGTTCCAAAGGCTTCATGCCTATGGCCCAGGACTCAGAAACCACTACTGGAAAATTCATATAAAGTGTTACATTCAATTGAAGTTCACGCTGATGCTTCCAGGAAGCCTCCCTAGCAAGTGAAGCTACTATGTTTCTGGCAATTCCTAGGTAAACATAACCCTTGCTGGTCATCTGATCAGTCTGCAGGGACAGTCGTTAAGTCCGTAAACTTTCCCAAAGGTTCATGGCCTGTTACACATGCTTAGAATCTTGCAGTTTTTCCTCATTGCCTCTGAAGTAGACGTACAATTACCAGAAAGTTCACCGGCTCCCTACACCATGCCCCTGAGGGCCTTTTATTATATTTGGAGCTTTGCACCAAGCCTCAGAAGCCCTTGAACATGTGCAGGGATGTGGACACAGTTGACTCAGCAGTTGGGAAGCTGACTCCTCCATGACAGGTCTCCTAGCTTCATTCTTCTGAGGCTGAAATATTGAGGGAGACACTCTGTAATCTAGCAGTTCCCCAACCCTAATCCTGGCTGTAACTGTTGGAAAATGCACAGATGTGACATCACAGGCTCCTTACTCCCTGGGTATTTTCTAAATCCTCAGTGCAGGACGGGCCCCTGCTTTAAAGTGTACAGTGATTTATGCAAAGAGACTTGGTTCCTGGAAGTCCCTAGCGTGCTTATCACAAAGCATTAAACAGGCATTCTGGGAGAAGTCTGGGGAAGTCATCATTGCAGGGGTTTTTGGCAAGGCAGAGGAGGGCTTTTCTTCAAAGAGCACATGGGGACTGGAATGCTCCCAAGGCTTTCCTTTCCTTTTTTGTCCATGAAGTTAACTGCAGAACAGATTTGTGAAGAGAAAAGGCAGGGCCCTGGTTAGAGGCGTCCATCAGAGGCATCTGTTCTTGGCCAAGCCTGGGGCATTCACGGTCTCTTCTCTGCAGTCCTTTCCTGCTCCTGAAGGTGCTATTCAAACATCACCACCTTTGGCTGCTTGGCTGGGATAGCCTGTGACCCCTGCATGCTTAGAGAGAGAGGTTTCCCATGGGGACAACCCTCCTCCCCAACTCTCTCTCCAAGTGACCTCCCCTAGCGCTAGGATTTGTACTGTGGATCATGATTTGGGGGTCAATGTTTAGGGCCCTAGTAAAGGTTGTGGCCAGGTGAAGTTTTATAGTATTTTAATTTTATTTGAGGAGACCAAAGATTTTTCTAAATTGTGGGGTTTTGCACAAGATTAAAAGGTGTATAGTAGATGCGAAGGTCTAGAGAAAAGTATTCCTATTCTTTCCCCATCCCCCACCTCTCCAAGGGTTTTTTGCTTCTTAGAGGCAATCCTTCTTCCCCCAGCACCCAGAGGTTCCAGCTTGGCCAACACAAGCAGCTCCCAGAAGTCCTTGATCTCCGATGTCTGCTGTCCTTCCTAGGCAGGGGTGGGTGTGGGTGGGTCTGTGGGCTGTATAGAATGATCTCAGGGCAGATGGCCCAGCACTGCTGTTTACTCAGTGGCAAGGCTGTGATCTGAGTTGAGGAAAGAGTAGCAGCCCGGGGAAACAGTGACTCTGGCTTCTTCCAGACCCTTCGTGCAGACAAGGGAGCCCGCTGCTGGGCGTACTGGGTTACCTGAGGTCTCCATCTTACTCCTATTCCCCTTCTCACGTGTGCGTCCCTGGCAGGGGCAAAGGAAATCCAAGCCAGGAAAACCCAAGTCTGAACTTGCATAAGAACAGGAGTCCCTGACCTGAGCTTTCCTCCTGCCCCTGATCTTGCTGTGTGACCTTAGGCAAACAGGCCTTCTTGGCTGCTCACAACTCCACAGTGTGGAGTCACCGAAGGGCCCCCAGAGAGGACCCGGCAGAAGTGCTTTGGGAGCACTATCTCAGATCCTGTCCTGTGCTGGGCCTGACTGTGAGGTGGGTTCATGGCTCACTCGAGAAGCCAGGAATCGCATCAAGGTTTACCGAAGCCTAGGAACAAGGTCTGTGCTCCAGGCATGGCAGCTGCCATCAGTGATAGTCCCAGTGGCTCTGCCGGGACTGCTCTGCCGGGACTGCCTCCACATGAACTTCCGCTGCCACCGCAGAGCTTGGTTTCTGTACATTTTACAGTCCTGATGAAAGCTGACAGCATGCCTTTCCCCCTGAAGCGAACTCCCTCTGGACATCCCTTGAAAGCGAGAACTTCCACGTTTACATTTCTACAAAGGTTTTCTGTATCCCTTGCAGTTACTTCGGCTCTTTGACTAAGTTAAGTCCTGTGCTGTCTAGTTTTAAGTTCTCAGAGCTTGGGACAAAGCTTATATATCCCTCATCTGAGGAGGCAAGAGTTTACAGTATTACAGCAGTGTGTGTGCACTGCCAGTGTGTGTGTGCATGTGTGTGTATATGCATGGGTGTGTGCGTGCGTGCGTGTGCATGTGTGTGTGTGTGTGTGTGTGTGTGTAACTTGAAATAGAAAAAAAAATGTTAATTTTCTATACCATCCTCTCCAGATTTCCACAGTGCAGCCAAGATTGTTCTAGATGTGGCTTCTAGAGGCAGAGGCAGGTGAGTTCAAGGCCAGCCTGGTCAACAGAGGGAGTTCCAGGCCAGCCAGGGCAGCATAACTAGTTCCTCGATTAAAAAAAAAAAAAAAGTGGTCTCTGTTAGTGCAACAGAATAATAAATAAATCAGAGTCCAGTTCTCTCCTTCATTTGCCTTGAACAGCTTTTGTTTTTTAAGAAAACGTAACATTTACACTGCAAGAATTTGTTATAGGTAGAGGGAAAGGCCTAGGCCACCTCTCTCAGACAATCATTGCTCCCATTTTGTCTTTTGTAATCCTTACATCATAGCCAAGTGTTTGACTGTTAAATGTCTTTATTTTACAATTAAAAAATGGCACCTGTGCAAGTCTGGTGGACGCCTCACAATCCTTGGTGCCTAGAAGCTGAGCAGGAAGACACGTTTGTTTTCGTTTGTGTGTGTGTGTGTGTGTGTGTGTGTACTAGAAGTGAATCTGGGGCCCTGTGCACGCCATGCTGGTCAAGAGCTCTGCCAGCGAGTGCCAAGCCCATCTCTGCAGACACCTGTTTTACCACAGGTGTCTCAGAAGTGGCCGAGGAGTGGAGTGGGAATTCTGGTCTTTTTCTAGATGCTTCCTTCCATCCATTCTTCTTAGACTAGTTCCTCTAGTTCATCTGCATTCCTCTGGTGAGTTTGATTCAAAAGGCAGCTCGGGTGCCCTGGCCATTTGGCCACTGGCCATGTCACAGCTGTCCCTTTCCCCCTCAGAGGAGGCTGCATTTCTGTGGTGGAGGATGTGTCCCCAGCATGTAATTTATCTGTTTGTTTATAAAGCACTTAAAGGTCTTTGGGGACAGCAGGGCCTGTGTAAATGTGCTATTTATTATTCATCAGCTTTATCCTCTTAATGGTCCCTCCAACAGGTCTGAATCAATTGAGGGCCATCAGGTCACAAGAAGTAGTACTGACTTCCTGCCCAGTGAGAGAGTCGCCCCCCCAACATTCCCCCTCCCCTCCCCAATAATTCCCTCACCCCCACCCCAACACCACCCACCCACCCCAACATCCACCCCACCCCAATATCCCCCACACCCACATATCCCCCACTCCAATATCTCCTACCCCAACATGTCTCCACTCCACCTTAACATCTCTCCACCCCACCCCAACACCCCCTACACCCCAATATCCCTCCACCCCCCACCCCCACCAGGCACCATGCTTGCACTGGCAGGTGTGTTCAGGTGAAGGCTCACCTAAAGTGCTGAGGAATCCCCGTAGCTGGCTCTGTACAGTACAGAAAAAGCTCCCACAGCCCAGGGTCCCTGGATTCTCCGAGCAAGCAGGGCAGAGCAGCCAAGTGTAGCAAACTGAGTGCTTTGTTCTAACCCTGTCCAGCTTATGCAGATCCTGCTAAAATTTATTGATCCTACTCCTTGCTTTACTGGGTGCACATAAATCTTCCAAAAATGAGAATTTGTGTCTGAGTATATAAACACTAGAAAGCGATCCTAGGGTGGCCGTTGAGTTGGTAGCCTGCTGGCCGAGCAGGAACACTACCCTGTGTTCAATTTCCAACACAGCATAATAAACAGAGGGTGGTGCTACACTAGTCCCAACACCTGGGAGGTGGAGGCATAAAGCCCTTAGCCACATAGCAAGTTCAAAGGTAGCCTGGCCTACATGAGCCCTTGTCTTCAGAAGAAGAAGAAAAAAAAAGAATTGAAAGGAGCTTTCATTTTATTTTTACATTTCTAAAACAATGTAAAACCAAAACAACAACAAAAACAGAAAATGTACATCATTTGCCCTCTTGAGAATGGCTTTATTGGTGGTTTCTGTCTCGGCTTTTGCACACTCACCCACACCAATAGCCACATTTGACATCTGGCTGTAGTTGGCTTTGCTCGTCCCACATTATTTTAGCACAATTCCTCAGTGTTTCCTTTAGGACTGAAATGCTTCTGTGTAGATGAACACCACGGTCTGTCTTGGGAAGTCTGGGTCTTGCGATGTCCTGGAGTCAGTATTCAGAATATTAATTTTCACTGGTCGTGTGAAAGGGGTGACCTGCTGATAATGAAGCCTCAGCAGAACTCAGGCTTTGGGATGACTATATTGTAATATACTGGTTAGAAAACCATTCCTCATACTAATGGGGCTCTTTGTCCCCTGTCACTGGAAGAGAGAGAGGGAAAAAAAAATCTTACTTAATTCACATTTTCCTTTCCTTCCTTGCCACAAGGTCTCCCTGGCCTTAGGTAGCTCAGGTTGGCCTAAAACTCACAATCCTCCTACTTCTGCCTGTCAAGGCCTGGGATTACAGATGTGTGCTTCCATGCCCAGCTCAGAGTCTTCTTCAGGTTGGAAAATAGTTAAGAGCAAATTGGATAACAGGCACCCCACAGAACCTTCTAGCTGATTTCTTGGCTGGTAGCCTCTCTATTCTAATGGCAGGTTATAACGTCACAAGCCAGGGTTCTGCTGGCCACGGTCCTGTTCTCACTTCTGCTGAGACATGGTAGGTCTCTTCTCACAGACCTATGCACTAAAGACAGACCAGTGTGTAATGAAAGGAAAGTATTCGCAACACACGAACACCCAAGAAACCAGGGAAAAGCAAACCAGAGTCCAGCTTACTAGGTAGCAAAGATCAAATGTTCGAAGCTGACCCTTGCCTTGGGGTAAACCTTCACAGGCTTTTCCTAATGGGATTTAGGTCTGGCCTCTCCTCTTGCTAACATCCAGAGGAGGATTTGTATAAATGTCTTCATACAGTGCTCAGGCAAAATCCACTTACAAATGTTACCTAATAAGAGGTTTCATGTTGCCAGGCAGTGGTGGCGCATGCCCAAATCCAGCACTTGGGAGGCAGAAGCAGGGGGATTTCAGTGAGTTCGAGGCCAGCCTGGTCTACAAAGTGAGTTCCAGGACAGTCAGGACTACACAGAAAAACCCTGTCTTGAAAACTGCCTCCCAAAAAAGTCCAGAAATGTTAACACCGTTTCCCTGGAAAACAGGATTGTGAATGATTATTCTGTTTTTACTTTTCTACATCTTCAACTTTTTCTTCATTTTAAAAATATATTTGTGTGTTAAATATCTGTCCTCCATTGCTTCAGATGTTAACTTGACACAGTCCAGAATCTTCTGAGGGAATGTCAACTGGAGGATTGCCCAGATCAGAACAGCCTGTGGCCATGTCTGTGAGACATTGTCTCGATTGATGTAGGAGGGCCCAGCCCACTGTGGGTGGCATCATCCCTTAGTAGGTGGGTCTGAGCTGTGTAAGAAAGCTAGCTGAGCAATCCAGCAAGTGTTCAACATGTGTGCACTCACACTTCCAGTTTCTCTGTAACCCCAATTTTTTCATCTTTTTATTTTTCTTCCTTCCTTCCTTCCTTCCTTCCTTCCTTCCTTCCTTCCTTCCTTCCTTCCTTCTTCCCTCCCTCCTTCCCTTCCTTCCTTCCTTCCTTCCTTCCTTCCTTCCTTCCTCTCTTCCTTCCTTTCTTCCTGTATATTTTAGGTGGGGAGGGAGACAGCTTTTTTTTGAGACAGACTCTTATGTAGCCCAGATTGTCGTTCCAGTCCTAAAGAAGCCTAGGATGACCTTGTCCTGACTCTCCTGCTTCCACCTCCCAAGAACTGGGGTCACAGGCATGGGCCACTATGCCCAGTGGCTTTTACCAAACACTGCCATAAAACTTTTCCTAAATATGATTTCCATTGATGGCATGAAGTACCCTCCGGGAATACGCCATCACTTACCTAACGGCTCTTCCAGGGTCAGAAATTCTCACAACCACGAACAATGCAGCATCAATCATTTTGTTATAAAGCTCACATCTCTGATTGGCCCCTCATTGCACACTCATGAAGGTGAGAGTGCAATGTTTGTGAGTGTGCAATTTATAAAGTGCTTGAGCCACACTGACTGCTCTTCCAGCGCTCACCCATGAAAAGGAGCACGGTCCTAACAGCTTCACCAGCCTAGAACTAGTGCTTTTTTAACATTCTAGGTCACGTGATGGATGGAAAATGGCGTCTTGCTTTTAGTTTAACTCTGTCTTTCAATGACTACTGGAGTCTTATTGTTCCATGGATCAACTGTTTGTAATTTATTCGTTTGTTTGTTTACCTTTTGACACAGTTTCAACACTATGTTTCTGAGGCTGGTCTAAAACTCATTGTTCAGCCTAGGCTAGCTTTGCACTTTCTGTAATCCTCCTGCCTCAGTTTCCTTCCTGCTGAGAGTAGAAGCATGTACCAATATGCTCTGCTTTATATACTTTTTTTCTTTTGTAAAGATATTGTGCTTTTTGCACATTTTTCTATTAAGGTGTTAATGAGGGTCTGTTTGGATATTTAGTTTGGCTTTTATTTTAGTTCATTGTGTGGATTTTAATTTTTTTTACACATTTTAATTTTGTAATCGTGTGTGTGTGTGTGTGTGTGTGTGTGTGTGTGTGTGTGTGTGTGTATACATGCATGCGCTGCACAAGCCGTGTTGTCTATAAAGTCAAAGGACAATTTGAGAAGCAGATTCTCTTCTACCTCATGGGTCCCAGGGATCAAGCCCAGGCCTCCAGGTTTACATGCTAAGCTTCTTTACCCACGGAGCCATCTTACCAGTCTATGTTTTATAGATTTGTGAGGATATTAAATGTTTGTTATTTGTATCCCAAATATGCTTCTCATTTTCTGGTTCATGTTTTGATTTTGTTTGCTCATTTTTGAAACACAAGAATTTAAATTTTTATGGAGTCAAAATTAATTGATATCTTATTCTGTTGTTTTCTTGCATTTTTTTTTTCAGAGGCTGGGGGTGGGGGAGCCTGGAACTTGATCTGTAGACTAGGCTGGCCTTGAACTCACTGAGATCTGCCAGCCTCTACCTCCTGAGTGCTGAGGTTAAGGGCGTGTACCACCACGGCCCAGCTCTTGCATAAATTTTATGGCTAGAAAAATCTTTCCCCTCACTCAGAACATGTAACCAACATTGTATATTATTTTCCTTTCCTTTTTTTCTTTCTGTTTCTTTTTTCCCTAGACAGGGTCTCACGGAGCTCAGGCTGGTTTGAATGTACTATGGAGCCAAATGCCTTTCAACCCTGACTCTCCTGCCTCTACCTCCCAAGTGCTGGCATCACAGGTGTGTATCACCACTCGTGACATGGATTTTTCTACTCTTTTTCATTTTTTAAACCCAGGGATTCCCACATGCTAGGCAAGTGCCCTACTTCTGAGCTATATTTAGCCCATTTTCTACTCTCTAGAGCTAGCCTCCTTCCTTGGTGGGATCCGGGGATTGGACTCAGATGGTCCAGCCTGTATGTATGGGCAAGTGCCTTTACCTGCTGAATCATCCTGCCTGGCCCAATGCTTCTCCTTCAACCTCTTTACTTGGTTGGGGAATTATCTTGTTAAATGACAGAAATAAGGAAGCATTTCCCCAATGCAGTGAACCATCTTTAAGAGTAACATTGGTCTCACACTCCATCCCTCCCACTGGTTCTTGTTTCCTTATGTTTTTTCTTTGTTTTGGGACATATAGCCCAGACTAGCCTTGCTTACTGTGCAGTCACAGCTAGCCTCAAAATCCTGATCCTCCTGCCTCAGCCTTCAAAGTAGCTGGTATTACACACCTCTACCACTACACCTGGCTTTTATAGCAGGTCTCACATAGCCCAGGATGGCCTTGAATTCTGTACAGCTAAGGATGACCTTGAACTCATGATCTTCCTGCCTCTACTCTGAGATACTAGGATTATAGGCATGTACCACCATCCTCAGTTTTATGAGGTGATGGGGTAACACCTAGGGCTTTGTGAAGCGCTGGGCAAGCAATCCTCCAACTGAACTACATCGCCAGCCCCTGATTCGAGTTTTGGGTTTTGTTTGTTTGTTTTTAATAAATATATGTTCCAGGTTGGACAAATGGCTCAGCCATTAAAGGTTAAGGCTCACAACAGAAAGAATAAATATATGTCTCCAGTGTTTTAAGTATTTTAGAAATATATTTTATATCCCATTGGTATACTTACTTACTTTCAGATATCACCACATTACTTTAATCGATGTGCCTTTAAATATGTTTTATTAATGTATGTAATAAGGAAAAGCCTTTTTTACTGTTCTTTCCTATCAAAATTCCTTAACTATTCTCCACTATTATTTCAGATAAATGTGAAAATAATGTTGCTGAATATATGTATGCATCTATGTTGTGTGTGTGTGTGTGTGTGTGTGTGTGTGTGTGTGCATATTTGAGACAAGATCTCATGTAACCCAGGCTAGCCACAAACTTACTATGCAGCTGAGGATGACCTTGAACTTCTGATTCTTCTGTCTCCAAGAGCACCAATACCCAGTTTTTGCTGAATTTTTAAAAATGTTATTGTATTTGAATTTCATTGACCTGTATACTAATGGGAATGAGGCAATTTTTTGCGAGTTCTTCTGGCTTTCTCGGGTGTGTTGGTAATTCTAACCCAACATGAGAATCCTAAAAGTCCCTACCAGAGGACAGAGGGAAGTTGGAAGCAGACACTCAGTCTCTTGGGTGACTAGCCCTGGATATTATGTATCTTGCTGTCAGAACAACTAAAAAAATGAGAAAACAATAAAGGCTTTAAAACTGGAGAGTTAGGCAGGCGGTTTAAAAAATAGGAGTTGTGTGGACAGGGTGGAAGAAAATGCATTACACACACCCAGGAGAATGACCAGGAGGCGTTTCCTTAGTAACCTCGCCTGCTCTCTGTGTCAGGGAGTGGAAAGCTCACGTCAGTCTAGGCCCAGCTGCCCTTGCTCTGTGCCCCAACCCCTTGGTGCGTGGGTGTGTCCCCGTCAGCAGCGGAGTCAGCCATCACTTGCTTAGCTGAGTCAGGATCAGATGCTAGGGATCTTAAAAATAGATTTTGGAGACTAGATCCAGCGTTATTTCACGGAACCTGCTCTTCCAGGCATCTGTGGGGACTTAACAAAGAACCTCCTGCTTTCTCTCTGATTTTTATAAAGATTGTCCAGTAGAGACGGTCAGATGACTCAGCTGATACAGGTGTGTGTGATCAAGCCTGATGGACCGCCTGAGTTCAATCCCCGAGACCCACGCGGTGGAAGGAGAGAACCAACTTCCAGAAGTTGTCTCCTGACCTTCACAAGAGCACTCTGGCGTGTGCACCCCTCACTAAATAAATAAATGTAAATAAAATATTGTCCAGCACAGCAGGAACCAATTGTAAAAGCGAGTCTGGCATTCTTCATCCCGCTGTCATTTCTCTTTACAGAGAAAGTAATATTTATTATCTCAAAAAGACTATTTCAGAAGGTTATTAGGCGGAGGGGGCTGACTACTGCCACAAACGACCTTTGCATCGAGCAGCTCAATACAATAACACCTCATTCCCCACGTGTGTCACAGCCCAATGTGGGTCAATGATGCAGGGCGACTCGGCTCCGCGTGGTCACGTGGGGACACAGACTCTGCCCCCCTGTGACTCCACGTTCCTTTAGGTCCTTGTAGTTCTCAGGACAGACGAGAGAAGGAAACCTTCTTCACCACAGAAACATTTTTGTGCAACCCTCACAATATGGGTATATAAAATAGGTAAGTCAAACGTTTGTTGATAATAAATCATAAATTCATTTAAAGCAATTCTTTGGTATATATATTTTTCCACTTATTTAAGAAGAGTGAATTTGCATATTAATGAGATGGATGTGCTTGCTTATTCTTATGTAAGACTTGAGTATGGCTACGAATTTGATGCTGCAGGACATAGAGAATCTTCAATGTTTTCAGGGTTGAGGGTTACTTTCATTTTATAATTGTAGTGCTGAGAACACTGTTTTGCATAAACAAAGCACAAAAATGGCAGAAATAAGTTCTGGGACATTTCAAAAAACCATTGGAAATTCTGTCCCGAAACCAAGTCACTAACATTTTATGAAACCCAAATGAAAACTTCTAACAACCAAGTGTGGTGTCATAGGCCTTTAATCTGCCCTCGGGAGACACAGGCAAGGGGATCTCTGAGTTCCAAGCCAGCCAAGGCTACACACCAAAAACCAAAACCTAACATAAAATTAAAAAAAAAAATTAACCTAAAAATTTGGCACTTACCTGATAAAGAATAAATATTAATAAAAATATAAATAGAAAATATTAGGTGTTTATTTTTAATCATTGAGCCATCATGTTACTATAAGAACACAAAGCTTTATATATATAATTTTTTTTCTGAGACAGGGTTTCTCTATGTAGCTTTGCTCCTTTCCTGGAACTCACTCTGTAGCCCAGGCTGGCCTCGAACTCACAGAGATCCACCTGGCTCTGCCTCCTGAGTGCTGGGATTAAAGGCGTGCTATCTATCTATCTATCTATCTATCTATCTATCTATCTATCTATCTATTTGTAGCTAGAGAATTTCTCTCCAGCTCCCACCAAGTCCTGCCAGTCCCAGAGCCCACTCATAAAATAAACACACAGACTTTACATTATTTAAACTGCTTGGCCATTAGCTCAGACCTATCATTGTCTAGCTCTTACTCTTATATTTAGCCCATTTCTATTAATCTATACTTTGCCACGTGGCTTGTGGCTTACTGGTACCTTACATCTTGCTTGTCCTGGCAGCGGCTCCAGCCCGTCTCCTGCTCTGCCTTCCTGTTCCCTCAATTCTCCTCTCTGTTAGTCCCGCCTATACTTCCTGTCTGGCTACTGGCCAATCAGTGTTTATTTATACAGAGCAATATCCACAGCATATTTTTATTATTAAGAAATTTTCTATTCATTTTACGTACCAACCAAAGATCCCCTCCCCTCTCCTCCCACTCCCCAGCCTTTTCCCCCATCCTACCCCCCCATTCCTACTTCTTCCAGGGCAAGGCCTCCCATGGGGAATCAGCAGAGCCTGATACACTTAGATGAGGCAGGTCCAAGCCCCTCCCCCTGCACCAAGGCTGTGCGAGGTGTCCCACCATAGGCAGTGGGCTCCAAAATGCCCGCTCATGCCCTAGGGGTGGGTCCTGATCCCACTGCCAGGGGGGCCCTTAAGCAGATCAAGCTACACAACTGTCTTGCCTATGCAGAGGGTCTAGTCCAGTCCCGTGGAGGATCCACAGCTGTTGATCTAAAGTTCATGAGTTCCCACTAGTTTGGTTTGGTTGTCTCTGTAGGTTTCCCCATCCTGATCTTGATGCCCTTTGCTCATAGAATCCCTCTTCTCTCTCTTCGATTGGACTCCTGGAGCTCGGCCTGGTAAGGGCACAAAGCTTTTATGTAGAGGAAAAACACCGCAGAGTTCATAACATTTAACAGTCTGGAGTCTGAGCCAATGGTGTTTGAAGCCGTGTGAGCGGTCGCTGTGACACGAGGCACGCACTTGTGCACACACACGTGCTCAGAGGTACAGCTGCGGTGAAGTTGTTGAATGAGCACCCGAAACACCTCAGGTTCCTTATGCGTTTGGCTTTGGGTTCAGTTTTGGTTATTGGCACCAGCAGAAGCCTTTTACTGCTGACAAATTGCCCCCTCCCCCACTCAAAGTTAAGAAAACTTTAGTTTCAGAACCCAATGGTATGTGGCCTGTTGGGTGGATAACACATAGTATGTCTGCAGTATTGCCGGTTGTTACTGTGGAACACAGTGTGTGCTTTCCTCTCAAATCACAGTATCACCTTCTGTTGTTAACCAATTAAATGGCTGGGGTTTTCTCTACCTATCGTTCATCCTAATATTAAAATACTTCATCGGTCCAAATATTTTACGGTTTTGTTATGATCTGCTTGTATTTTCCATCCCTAAGGAAGAGCAACACTCACTTGTGGGTCTGGAGGAGACTGTTGGTTTAGTCAACACCGGTGAAAGGTTTGCTAAATGAAACCTGCCTGTGAGAAGGGACAATCTGTGTATCCACTGTAATGTTCACAGGGGACACTAGATGGCACTGTCTCACAGGCAGATGGCGGCCCACTCGGCCTCCTTAAAGACTTCAGTAGTAAGTGCAGAACCAAAATAAGATGGAAGGACCAGTATAAAAAAATATTTCTTTTCTGTTCTGAATATTATGGAGAAAAAATACCTCTAAACATTCTTTTTTTTTTTTTTTTTTTTTTTTTTTTTTTTGGTTATATGAAACAGGGTTTCTCTGCATAGTTTTGGTGCCTGTCCTGGATCTCACTCTGTAGACCAGGCTGGCCTTGAACTCACAGAGATCCACCTCGTTCTGCCTCCCGGGTGCTGGGATTAAAGGCGTGCGCCACCACCACCCGGCTCTAAACATTCTTAAAATGTTCTCCATTAAAAAAAAAAAATACCCGGTGGCCAACAGACTAGTTAGGTTTCCTGAGACGGGCGTCTCTTCCCAGCTTGCATATGCAGTTTCGGTGCAGGTCATGGTGAGGGCTGTGACAGAAGTTCTCATTTTCCCTGAATGTGCATGTGGGGAGATTGAACGGACATCCATTCAGAGACACTGAAAGCTAATGTTCATCTCTGGCAGCTGTCCACAGGGAGAGGAAGTCAGGCAAGACTTTGTTGATTGCTTAGATTTAGCTCACATCTGTATGGGGTTTTTGTTGTTGTTGTCGTTTTGTTTTGTTTTGTTTTTGTTGTTGTTGTTGATGATGATGATGATGTTGTTTTCCAGAGAACCAAGTGCTGAGTATCAATTCAGCGCATGTGGGTGATAACGAGTCTTCAGAGGAAAACTCACCAGTAAGAAGACGTCACCGCGGCTGCCCCGCCCTGAGACGCAGGTATGGGCCAGGTGCGCATGGAGGGTTCCTATGTGTCATTTCATGGGTCCTCAGCCGGCCAGGCTCAGAGTCCTGCTGCTATTTACTGTTAGTTTGTAGGTGAGGAGGTAGAGGTGAAGAGAGTTTTAGTACTTTATACAAAGTCTTGGCGTAAATAGTAGATTTTGGATTTTATGGCAGGCTTATCCATTCATTTAGTGTTTCCCATGCCTCTCCAAGTGTCAAAAGCTCTTAAGGTCTCAAAAGACCTTAAATTTGCTATGTCTCATCGGGCCTTATAGTCTTAAAAAAAAAAGCTCACAGTTTTTAAACGTCCAGCCTCCTCCGTACTGGCATTACAAAGGTATATCCCCATACCACGTGTAAGTTGACCTTGAAGTCACGTTTTTAAAATGGCTTTAAAAACATATCCTAAGGCAGCTGTAGGGACAGTTCCACTGCACGGTGTCTTCTGAGCTTCACGAATGCAGCTGAGCTCGGAACGGCATGCATGCATGCATCATTAGTTGATTGCCACACTGCCTAGTGGCAGTGTGGACGCCATTAGGTCGGTGGTGATGATGCAGCTACAGCTCATCACTTCCCACAGTATCTGAATGTGTGCTCAAGACCATTTGTCAGGTAAAGAGTCCGAGTGATCCCAGTTTCAAAACAAAAATAAAGATAACAATATACATGCTCTATTTCCCTCTGATTTGTCCTTGTGTTTGTAGGAAGTCGAGACGGGAAAGTATTTCATTGCATTTTTATTATGTTAAGCAATTAAAACCATTCAGAAAATGTACATTTGAAATCAGGACTGCTGCAGGGACAGGGCTGAAAGGGCTGTTGTCCCCTGGGCTCGGTACACGGTGGCATATAGAGGTGGCCACCCCAGGCCCCGAAGAAGGTGAAATAAAACCCTGCTTCTAGTAGAGAGGGAAGAGTGGCCTTGAGGGGTAAAGCAGGTGCCTGGGAGACGGGGGTGTTGGAGGAGGACAGGCAGGTGTGGGTGGTGATGGATGGTGCTTCCGCTCTCTGCCACCCCCGGAGGCCTGGTCCCCGTCTTTGTCTCTGTAGAAGGAAGCGTGATGGTTCCAGCACCTAACCTCTCCACAAAGTCCCCGCTTCTAACTTTTGCACTAAATCTCACCTTTAATGAGAAGCAGCTCTTGGTATCAGCAATAGTTCTGGGGCCTCCTCTGCCCGCTGTCAGTTCTGTGGGTTTTATTTTTATGTGTGTAATTGGAAAATTCCCTGGTGGGACTAGGGAGAAACATTAATGTCACTCCAGAGATGGGCTCTTGGTCCAACCTATGGGATCGGGCAAGCTTCCGAAAGTGGATCCCATCAAAGAGGTGAGGGTCAGCTGGGCAATTTCGAGCGTCATTCTGGTGGGACTTTGGTCTTTGTTCTGTGCTATTAGGGGAGGGTAACGGCCTGGGCACGATGAGGCCTTAGCCAGAAACAGCAGGCATAAAACACGTTTACGACCCCTGCAGTGGCAGAGCCCAGTGGCTGCTTGTGAGACCCAGGACCAGGACCTGCTTCGACTTTACCTGAGCACCCACCCCGGCCGCTTCCTAAAGGCCTGACAAAGATGTCCCTCCTCCTCCACCTTACCTTTCTCTCCCCCTCCCATTATCTTCAACAAAATTGGACGGCAGGGGGAACATATTCAGATTATACTAAAAAATGTGTACACACACACACACACACACACACACACACACACACACACACACACACAGAGTCTTGTCTGTGTGAGCCTCAATCATTATTTTGTTGAAAAAGTAAGGGAAGGTTTTCATTTCTCACTTAAATAGTCCTGTAATTGAATGTTGGTGTGGAGGACGAGCAGGGTCACGTGTGTGGACACAAGGGCAAAGGTAGGAAAGATTTGCACGTGAGGCAAGAAGGCATTTCAGTTCATGCCACGGCACTCCCCTCCTCCACACCCTGATGTTTTAGGGAACAGTGAAGACTTGCAGTCTCACCTGTGGAGAGAACCCCCTGGCCTCTCAGCAGGAACTCACTCCACATCCCTCCTCCACTTTCCTGTCTAAATTTCCCAAATGTTTGGGCTCATATTTAATAGAGCTGTGTTTGTGTAAATCAACGCCTATAAACCGGTCGCTTGAGACCAGGGAGCTGCTCGTTTTTATGACTCAAAGGGCAGTAAAAGCAGCCCGGTGTAGGGCAGCCTGCAGTTCTGAGACTGGGCTGTTAAGTTCTTGTTAGCCCGGTCCTGTGCTGACCCTACTACACATCTCTTGGAGCTTGTAATGGCTCTAGTAAGAACTGAGCTAAAAGACAAGCCAGCTCCATCTCACACAAGAAAACAACAACAAATAAAAACCAAAACCTCAGTATGCTGTGGCTTGAGAAATCACTCCACTGTGACTTCCTGTAAGGGCAAGAGTGGAATGTGGAATATGAACTAGATTAAATCTGTTGTACCCCAAATTGCCTTTTGCTACCTCAATTTATCTATAAACAGATCTATTGACTTGGTTGTTGTTTGTTTTTTCGAGACAGGGTTTCTCTGTGTAGCCTGCCTCTGCCTCCCAAGTGCCGGGATTAAAGGCGTGCACCACCCACCACTGCCTGGCTAGTGGCCATGCCTTTCATCCCAGCACAGGGGGTTTAAAAGTAGGCAGATCTGTGTGAACTCAAGGCCAGGCTAGTCTGCATAACGAGTTCCAAGCCAGCCAGGGCTACATCAGTGAGACTGTCCCAAGAAAGAAAGAAAAAAATTAATAAGAGAGTATTGCATGATATGAGATTCAACACTGAACATCCATTAATAAAGTTTTATTGGAACACAGCTGTGCTCATTCACTTTTGTCTTGACGATGACTACAGATAGCATAGAGCTTTGCACAGCCTGAAATCATCACTTCCTGGCCCTTTAAGAACAAGCTGGTAGATCTTGCTTCAGGAAAGCAAAACTGCCTCTTTATTTACAGATAAATTCTCAAAAGCAAGTCTCCAAATGGCTTGGCAATCCTTTCATCTTCTGCAAGGGGTCCTTCCAGTTGTATTCCCAGGGCTTCTTCAAAAGTGTTGGCCCTTGGAAGAATGCTATTCAGGGAACATTCATTTATTTATTTTTTAACTAAATGTTACTTTTCAATAGAGGCATAAACTATTCACTTTAAAAAAAAAAAAAGCTGGGAGGTGGTGGCACACATCTTTAATCCCAATACTCAGGAGGCAGAGGGAGGCAGATCTCTATGAGTTCAAGGCCAGCCTGATCTACACAGTGAGTTCCAGAACAGCCAGGGCTGCTACACAGAGAAACCCTGTCTTGGAAAAATAATAATAATAATAAAATAAAATAATAAATCAAAAAACAAAAGCAATAAAAACCTGTACATTATATCTGATTGTATTTTGTAATTACAGGTGGAGTTTTAAAAACTCTCAGTGGTCAAGTCTCACCCCAGATCTACTCCATCAGGGTTTCTGGGTGCGAGGTCCAGACATGGCTACTTCTTGACATTCCCAGGAGGCTGCGATGTGCCGTCAGGGTTGACTACCACTGTGAAACATTCGCTTACGAAGGGAGTGCTCCCTCTGCTGTTTAGAATTACTGTTTTAATCACAGTAGCCATTTCCAGTGGCAATTCCTTTCCCTTCCCCAGTGTTTTTGGATGCCTATAAAATACTAATTGTTCTGGAAGCTATGTGTCAAGAGAAAGGAATGCGCTGTAGCCTGAGTTCAACAAGGCAGCTCACCAACCATGGACTGGGTGTCTGCCTTCTCCCAGATAGACAAGCATCTACAGCTTCATTTTGGGGAGACTGTGTAAGAGGCAGGATTTGTGTGCAGATGCATGGAACACAAAAGGTATTAATAAAACAGTACCAGCTTTTGAGCTGTCTCATAGGGGTTTAGGAAACGGCTGCATTTTTACATGCAGAAAATTAGTTTGGAGGGAATCTGTAAGCTTATTATTAGAAGCAGCACTGTGGAAGGACAGAGCCTTAGACCCTCAGCTAAGCATCCTTGAGCATGTCCTTTCAGTACTTTTGGATTCTGTCCTGCTTCCACAGAATGAAGTCACTATAATACCATGCACCATAAGGGTTTTAGAAAGACAATGAAAGATTCTCTCTCCCTCTCCCTTTCCCTCATGCTGGGCCAGATGAAGTGCCTGTTTGTCTAAATAAAAAGGGAAAGTTTTAACTCTAACATGCTAAAACCATACAATAAGAACAACTATCAGGTAAGAATTACACACAATGTCCAGTCCATTTGCATTTGGCAAATCAGAGAAAATACTCCATTATCTATCCTATCTTGGTGAGTCCAAAGTTTTGTATCTAATTCACTTTCTATCCTAATTTGTATTACCAACCCAAAACTATCTTTTTAGATCTCAAAACATTTTCTTAAAGAATTTAAGCTTTTATGTCTCTCAACCTTATATACTTTATATGTCTCTTGTGAGTTTCTTTTCTGAATTTAGTAACAAGGAAAACTGTAACTATAACTATCTCATCTTCAACTCCATCAGAGATCTGAGAAGGATATAATACTACCTGAGTAAACAGGAAGTGTAGAGCAAACAACTTCCAAAATTATAGAAACAACAGAAACAGTTGGCTGCCTAGACAGTCACCCAAGATTCATCTGCAATGGTGGGACATCCCTCTTTGGCCTACAGGCTTAGAATATCTTACACACTTTTTGTGAAGCAGGACTGTCCTACTTTGTCTTGGCAAAGTTCAGCAATCACCTTCTTTTGTGTCCTACTCATCCAATTTAGACAGCATACTGTCAGTATTTGAGGCAAGGGCAGTTTCTTCCCTAAATGGCTAGGTTTGCCACATAGGAAGAAAACTCCATATGGAGGTTCTTTGATGCCCATCATCCTTTTTTGAAGTAAATTGGTGCTGCCTAGAGCAGATGTGTCTCACTGTCACGAAAAGCCTTATTAAAACATCTTAAATGCCATATTCTGTAGGTCTCTGAAGTGTTTGTAGATCATCTGTGTATCTAAAATATATCTGTTTGACCTTGAAAATATACCTAACATGTCTACAAATTCGATTGTTATAGATGACTTACTAACCTACATTTCTTAATTATCTTAAACAGTTTGTAATGTTGCAGGAATCCTAAATGGTCTTATAATAAAAACCTGGAGCCAGATATGAGGGTGAAAGCTGAAAGATCAGAGAAGCAGAGCAAGCCACAGCTACTGTCTCTTACCTCACCAACTCCTCAGCCTAACAGAGCCTCTGCAAGAGTGTGAATTCCTGTCTCCTCCCACCTTATATTTCTTTCTCTGCCCAGCCACATCACTTCCTGTCTCAACCTTCCTAGTGTTGGGATTAAAGGTGTGTGATCCCAAGTGCTGGAATTGAAGGTGTGTGCCACCACTGCCTGGCTGTTCCTCTTTTAGATTGGATTAATCCCATGTAGTCCAGTGTGGTCTTGAACTCACAGAAATCCAGACGGATCTCTGCCTCCTGAGTGATAAGATTAAAGGTGTGTGCCACCACTGCCTGACCTCCGTGGCTAACTCTGTGGCTGGCTCTGTTCTCTGATATTCAAGCAAGCTTTATTTCTTAGATTACAAATATATCACTATATTTTAATAATAGCCTTTAAGGACTAGTACTTTACATTACATTTTAAAATGAGCTGCATAGATACAATACCTTAAACAAGAGTAGGAACATATACAGTATGTTAAAACAAAAATAACCTTAAATTTGTATCAATAAACAAAAATATCTTAAACAAGAGTAGAAACATATATACAGAATAACAAAAGTAACCTTAAGTTTGTATCAATACACGAAAATCCATACCAATGTAAACTATTTAAGACTAGTAGTTACTTTTTTAGTTTAAAAGTAGATTCAATAATCTACCCTTTTATCCTATCATTCCTATATCCCCTTTTTTTCTTTTCATAATGAGATCCCTGAATCTAATCTCCTTTACTTAGTTTCCTCCCTGACTATGACCAATAACAACTTGTAACCAACCCCCTAAATGATGATAAATAGCCAGAATCCACAAAATGACCAAAAATCTCCCATCCCACCTCTTGGGAATATGGACACCATGTTCTTAAAATTACTTCCCATTGTCTGGGGGTGATGACATCTTTAGGAGACCCTGAGAAAATTGAGATCATAGTCAAGTCCTGGGAGAGCTAGCTGTTGTCCAGTCTCGGTGTGATGGGAAAATGCAAGGCTTATCTGAAGCCCTGGCTGGAGTAGTCTAGGAGGCTGGGCCATTTTAGCTAACTGCCTTGAAATTGTCCTGAACAGCTTATAGTCCGAAACTGATCTTTGGGTAGTTTTTGTCAGCTTAATGGCATTACCACAGTTTAGATGGAATCGGCATTATGGGGCCCCATCATCTTTTCAGAGATTTAATAACTCTTAGATCTGTTACCATTTTCCATTTTCCAGATTTCTTTTTAATAACAAATATAGAAGAATTCCAAAGACTGGTCGATTCTTCAACATGTTGAAATTTTAGTTGCTCCTGTATCAGCTGTTCTAATGCCTGTAATTTTTCTGATGTCACAGGCCATTGTTCCACCCACACAGGTTTATCAATCAACCATTTTAAAGGTAGGGCTGTTGGTACCTTTGAGAGATCGGCAGCTGTTGTGCCCTGCTTATGTACAACCTGAACAGTTGGTGACTGTTTTTGCAAATATCTTTTAATATATTATTCTCAGAAGCATACATTAGTTTATGGTTTATGTCTGAGATCGGAGGAATGTTAATCTGGGTTTTCCACTGTTGCAATAAATCACATCCCCATAAATTCATTGCTGTACTAGCCACATATGACTTTAATTTTTCTGTCTGCCCTTCTGGCCCTATACACTCAACCCATCTTACACTTTGTTTTACCTGCAAGCCAATCCCTTGAAGCTGAATATTTACCTCCTGAAGAGGCCAATCTGGATGCCAAGATTTTGGTGAAATTATTGTTACATCTGTACCTGTGTCCAGTAAACCTTCAATCTCAGTGCCACTTATTTGTATTTTTTAGCTTTGGTCTTTGATCACTCATTTGAAGTTTGCCAAAATATTTGTCTTATGGTCTCTCCTGAAAATGTTATTTTATCTACTGAAGCTGTTCTGTTATTGAGTGCAGTATGGTTTATTCATAGCAGGCATTAGGTCTTTTAATTGCTCTGTGGAGTAGTTTTCCCAATGCTGACAGGGAATGATTGAATCAAATTTGACATGAGAGCCTGGAAGCAGGTCCCTAAGGTGTTTCCTGATGGCAAAGTGTTACCTTGCCTGTCCCATGTTAATCTGCATCCATTAGTCTAGTGCTGGCCTTTGCCACACCTTCTGCATATTCCAGAAGGCTGGGGCCTTCTGTTTGGGTTATCTCTAGAATAAACATTGTTTCTAGGAATGCCTTGCCTACAATCTTTTTTTAGATGACCTGGTTTACCACAATTAAAATATCTAACTTTGCCAGGCAGTGGTGGCACATGCCTTTAATCCCAGCACTGGGAGGCAGAGGCAGGCAGATCTCTAAGTTTGAGGCAGTCAGCCTGGTCTACAAAGTGAGTTCCAGGACAGCAAGGACTAAACAGAGAAACCCTGCCTTGAAAATTAAAAACAAATCAAAACAAAACAAAAATCTAACCTTTTAATTTTTTTTAAAATTTTTAGAAATCCCTTCTCCTATTCAAGCGTCATCATAAATGTGAGATCCAAAATCAGCTGTATTTCGGCTCCATTCAAGTATTGGTGCTGATATTGCCTTTAAAGTCCTAATCACCCTTTTGCATTCTATATTAGCATTTTCAAAAGCCAAAGATTCAATTACTATTTGTCTAACTTCTGGATCTGCTGTCATTCTATTTACAGCTTAGGTCAATCTTTGTAAAAAAAAAAAAATCAGTGAAGTCTTCTTTTGGGCCTTGTATAATTTTAATAAACGACTTAGTCCTCTTTTGTGATTCTTTAACCTTGTCCCAAACATTTGAAGCTGCTATATGGCATAGAGCCAAGGTGTGATCACCAAATGTAGTCTTTCTCTGCAAATCAGCATATTGGCCTTCACCAAAAAGCTGTTCCTGGGAAATTTCCACACCTCTAGCCCTACTTCATTGTTCTATGACCCTAACTTTCTCTATCCACCATGTTTTCCATTGCAACTAAGGACCAGCTTCCAATATTGCTGTAGTTAAATCTTTCCAGTCTTGTGGAATAATTCTGTTCTGACTGGCCCACGTATTTAACATCTGCTTTACAAAAGGTGAATGCATGTCACATGAAACCATTGCTTCCTTAAATCTCTTCAAGTCTAACATTTCTCTAGAATATCAGTTAACTTCTCAATAGCCTTGGGTATGCTTATCATCTGGTGGTCATTCTTCTATGGTAACTGGATAAATTAAGGTTGGATTTCTAATAACCTTGGGCTGCTCCTCTTCAGTTTCATAATGCAGTGGTGAGGTAGGTTCTGCTCTAAACTCCTTTGTCTGTGCATGAATATTTTTCTTAGTTTCAATAGTAGGTCTTTCCAAGAATTGAATCTTATCTGTAGCTTGAGTTTTCCTGCCTGGCCCACAGTCAGGACAAATCTCTGTCACCTGCCAGTCCCACAGCCGCTCAGACCCGACCAAGTAAACACAGAGACTTATATTGGTTACAAACTGTATGGCCGTGGCAGGCTTCTTGCTAACAGTTCTTACAGCTTAAATTAATCCATTTCCATTAATCTATACCTTGCCACATGGCTCGTGGCTTACCGGCATCTTCACAAGCTGTTTCTCATCGTGGTGGCTGGCAGTGTCTCTCTGACTCAGCCTTCCACTTCCCAGCTTTATTCTCCTCCTCCCCCCTTGTCCCGCCTATACTTCCTGCCTAGCCAATGGCCAATCAGTGTTTTATTTATTGACCAATCAGAGCAACACATTTGCCATACAGAACATCCCACAGCACTTATCAGTCAATTTTTCATACTTGGCACTGGTATCAAACCAGTTCTTTAAGGATAAAACATGAATTACCAAACTGATAATGATTATAATCAACATTATGTCAATCCCAGCTAAACTGATTATCCCTTCATTTAATTTTTCCATTTTCAAAACATCCACTGTAGAACCATACAGCCACCTAACTCCCTGCATCGTAATATTATTCCCCATTCTTAACATGGGGGAAAACTTTTTTTTGTTTGTTTGTTTTTTGAGACAAGGTTTCTCTGTGTAGCTTTTGGAGCCTGTCCTGGATCTCGCTCTGTAGACCAGGCTGGCCTCAAACTCACAGAGATCTGCCTGCCTCTGCCTCCCAAGTGCTGGGATTAAAGGCTGTGCCACCATGCCCAGTGAAAAACACTTTTTTAAAAGAAAACTAATTCCCCCTTTAAGAATTCCCAGGTATTGGAATGGGAGAGATGGCTCAGAGGTTAAGAGCCCTGAGTTCAATTCCCAGTAACTACATGGTGGCTCACAACCATCCGTAATTTGATCTGGTGCCCTATTCTGGCACGTGGGCAAAATGCTGAATGCACAATAAATAAATAAATCTTTGAGAGAGAGAAAAAAAAGAACTCCCAGGTGTCTCCCCAGATCTGCTGATGACGACAGTGAAGTGTGAGGCTGGACAGAGAACACAAGTCGTGCACAGCCTGGCCAAGGGCAACTGAAGGGCTGAAAGAGTGTGTGGTGGTGGCGGCAGCAGTAAAAGCCCAAGCAGGTGTCAAGGCAGCAGAACGGTGAGGCAGCGGCCCATGGAGGGGGTCCAGAGGAAGCCCACAACTTACGAAGAGAGGAAGCCAGCCGCCTGAAAAGCCAACACAGGGGGACATGCAGAAGAAGTGGCTAACTCCGGGGGCATTTGGAGCCCAGCAGCATGTGGCATTTGGGGCTGGAGACAGAGGGCAGCTGGAGGCTGCTGTAGAGAGGCTGCAATGGGAAAACCCCAGACTCCCATGGAGGGCCTGGGGGAGGGAGGGAAAGCCAGCTACAGTGGCCACTCTGGAGGCTGCAAAGCTGGTGGCCAGTGGCTGCCTCGTGATCTTGTGGCCCGTGTTGGATGCCAGATGAAGTGTTTATCCAATTACTCCTTCATCAGTAAGAACTTGGGAGTCAGATATTGGGGTAAGAACCTGAATAATCAGAGGAGCAGCAGGGAAGTGACCGGTGACCTCCTCTTTCTCCATTGTCACTCCAAAAGGGCTGAGAATCTTTCTAAACCCCTCCCTACTACTTCCTGTGTCTCTCTATATGCCCTCGGTCCTCCAAAACCTCTATGGCTAATTTTGGTCAGCTAACAGCTAGCTCTACCTTCTGGTTCAAAGTAAACTTTATTTCCAGTCTCGGGAGTGTCAGAGTGTGATCAAAATTTCCCACAACAGTAAATAAACTTTTTATGAACTTTTTTAAAAAAGAAGAATAGGAGCTGGAGAGAGGGCTCAGCAGTTTTACAGAGGACCCAAGTTTGGTTCCCAGCACCCAGGTCAGGTGGCTCACAAGTACCTATAACTCCAGTTTCCTGAGCAGATGTTAAATGGTTGGCAATATCCTACAGTTCTGGAAAGTGTCTGTCGAGTCCGTAAGTAGAGCTGCTGCTGTCATTGGCCTCAGTGGTACAAGTGGACTCAAGTGCTAGGCTAGAAGGGGGCACAGGACAAGAGGCACGGAGCTGCTGGCTGCATCCCTTCCCAGTGGGGTCCCGGAGCCCAGCAAACATTCCCTCCTTCTTCCTGGGCAGCTGGGCCTTCAGTGCCTATTTTTTAACTTGGTAAAGAGTGGAGTGTGGGTAGTTCGTTTACATGTGAATTAGTCAGGTAAGATTACTCACCAGAGACTTCCACATTTTCAAGCAAACGAGCTCAGGCCTTTAGTCAAAGTGTATAAGTGTAGGCACTTGAACTTACATTCTAAAATATACTACAAAATGTCATCTATACATAGAAATAATCACGGTAATAAAAACGACTTTGAAATGACAGTGTTCCACAGGGTGGCGGTAAGGGTAGACTAGCCGATTCCTCTTCTCCGTGGTTTTCAGTGTGGCGCACACACACACACCATGGACTTGGCAGCTGTCATCTTGCTGGTGTGCTATCGCCCAGTGAGTCTTGTACCAGATGCCGTCTCTATGGCAGCCTCAGAGTCAGCTCATTCCTTTGCCAGCTGTATGATGTAAGTGTGGTTGCCGGCAGGAGCTTCATAGTACAGATCTTAAAATGTTTTTCTGATGAACCATTAAAAAAAAAGGCATGGAAAATACACGAATTACCCCACTTTGGTCAAGTTCAGCTCCCTCAAAAGTAATGAACAAGCAGTATCATCAGCCCTCATCCAGATGCCTAGTGAAAGAGCAGAGGATTTATGTGTGATGAGGGTTTAGGGAAGGTTTGCTAGCATGGTCTCCTTTCCTTAAATTTCCCCTCCCCTCACTTAAATATATTTAGTAAAGTGAGTTCTGCAAGAAGTGAGATGCCCGTTTCTTCTCAGGACACCGTTTCAAGGAAGAGTCCAAACTGGCAGCTGAGTGAGGCTGGCTGGATCCTGCTGAGGTGCTGGGGGAGCAGATCAGTGACAACTGGTCTCCTAGCTGTCACAGCTGTGCCTTTTCACTCTCAGCCCATCAGGCTCCCAGGCGGCCTTCAAAGTACCTCCTGGCCTGTGGAATTTCAGCAAATTATTCGCTAAAAGCTGAGATGCCACAGGAGTAACCAGCTCTGCTCCGCTGCATACATTTGTTGTGATTCGGCGTATTACCTTAGCAGTCCTGTTCTTCGGGGGTGGAGGGGACCGCGTACTCTTAAGGGAAGAGCCAGCAAGCTGGCTGAGGTGCAAAGCCTGTGTTTTCTTTGTATGGGAATGTTGTTCATGCTTTCTATTTAAAAAGCAGGTGCCCAGCGGGCAAGCTGTCCTGTGAACTGCTAAACGTGACTCTGTGTCTACATCCACTGCCGCCACGCGTCGCCGTTCCCACGAGAAGTCAGTCGCTCCGATCTCCTTCCACGCCGGCAAGCATGGGGCTTCAGCGGCATTAACTCTCCTTCGAGACAATTTCAGAACCTCCTTGTTCCCTCCTAAGTAGGAATGTTGATTGACTCAGGGAGAAGCTGAGGCAAGGCACTGAACAGAGCTTCAAGCTTTCCTCCTCGTAAAGCATGTGGTGGGTTCAAGGGCAGGAAAAATGCCAGCAGTTTATAGCTTGTTTGTCCTACTGGCTGAGTGCCATGACTAACCTGTTTCGTAGGTAGCAAACTGAGGTTCGTAGATGCAGAAACAATCCTTCCTAGTCCCCACGATGTTTCTCCTGCATCAGTTCAACATGTTTTTGAGATGTATTTATTTGTATTTCATGTGTACTGATGTGGCCCGCGGTCATGTCCCTGCACCATGTTCATGCAGTGCCCATAAAGGCCAGAAGAGGGCATCAGATTCCCCGGAACTGGAGATACAGATGGTTGTGAGCCACCATGTGGGTGCTGGGAATGGAACTCAGGTCCTCTGAAAGAGCAGCCAGTGCTCTTAACCACTGAGCCAGCTCTCGGGTCCTTTAATACAATACTTTAAAATTTCTTTATGTGCCTGTGTGTGGAGGGAGGGAGGGAGGGAGGGAGGGAGGGAGGGAGGGAGAAGGGTGCTGTTTGTGTGTTTGAGTGCAGGACTCACAAATGCCAGAGTGCAAATGTGGAGGTCAAAGCATAACTTCGGGTGTTGGTCTTCACCTTCCGTCTTGTCTCTCTGCTGCTGTTTGCCACTGAGTACCTCAGTCTAGCCAACCTAAGAGCTTACAAGGATTATTCTGTCTCCGCCTCTCACTACAAAAGGATTGCAGATGCACTGGGGATTTGAACCCTGGTCCTTCCACTTAAACGACCAGTGCTTGACCGATGGGCCATCTTCCCAGACCTACAGTACACTTTACGATAAAAAAGGGGCATGTGTGACTATAACCTCTAAGGTCTCTCCTGGCTCGTGCACTCTGAATCTGTGATTCCAAACATAACAACTGATTTTTTTTTTTCATTTGCAAAGGGTGTCTCAGAGAGTTTCCAAGACTGTGTCCTGAGCAGAGTTTTCCTGAAAAAAACAAAACAAAGCTATGAAATAAAAAAGAAACGGAAAGAATTTTTAAAGAAACTTGTCAGTTCGGTGGCCTGATGCAGAAATAACTCGACAGTCCTCAGACCCCCGAACCTCCCTGAGCCTGTTCTACACAAAGCTAGCAGTTTTACTCATTTATTTATTTATTTTTTCTGAGTGGCATTGGGAGACCCACAAACCTACTCCCTCATGAAAACAAGATTTCAGAAACATAGATTGTATGGGAGAAAGTTAACTTTTAAATATACTCTCTCTCCCCCACCCCCGACTTCTAAACACGGCATGGAAGCATTTCTCTTTGTTTTTATAAACGTGGAGTGCATATTTCTGAAAGCCACAGAAGAGCTTTGGTCTTCAGCTCCCACTATTTATTTATTTTGCCGTTATCCGACATGTCAGCGATGTCTCCTAATGCCTCATGTCACACGAAAGCAAGGGTGGTCACATTACATTAATGACTGGGCTGGGATCTATAACTGACGGACTAGAATCCTATGCCCCTGTTGCTACAGAAAACATGACCCTAAATCCAGCCAGCTTTGGAAGAAAAGGCCCCACAATTACCATACAGCAACAAAGCTCATGTTATATACAATTTGATTGTTTCAATGCTCTCTGCCCATCCAGTCTCATTTTCCCTACTGTTTATACGTGGTGGGAAGAAGTCCAGTGGGAAATCTACCTTTCGGTATTTTAGACAAAATGCTCATTTGCCAAGCATGTTCCGCAGGATAAACTAAATATAGTGGGATCCTCTTATAATCCAGCTATTTGAAGTGGGGACTAAGTCCACCTGTGACTGTAATCACAAACCTTTCCCATATGTCTCTGTGGTCCCCAAATGAGGTGAGTGTCAATGTCACTTAAACAAGTGCCCAGTCACTCCAATGCCACATAATTTTTTTTTTTTTTTTTTTTTTTTATACCTATACCTATGCGACAAGCACTAACTGTGGACATGAAGCTACCCTCGCTTTGGTCCATCACTCAGAGGACTGGACCGAGGTTTTCAGTGGAAGCAGCGACATCTGCCCATCACATTAGACAGCAGCACCGTCAGAGCCGATCTGTCTGCTGCCTCCTCACAGGGGCGGCCTCGGAGGTGTACTCTTGTCCTTCCTTCAAGGTTGTCCAGGTTGTATTTGGGAGGCTAGAGAAAGTTCCTACCGTTGCCCCATTTCCCTAGGTGCCAACAGCCTTGATTCTTTTCCGCAAGTGTTTGGAGGCAAGTGTTGACGCTTGTTAATCTGTTTCTCGTCTTGCAAACGAACTTCTGCGGGATGGGATTCGTGGTGAAGCTGTGCTCTGACAGCTCTCCATGAAGGCTCCGAGGCAGGATGAGATCGTAACACTGAGCACGGCTGTTTGGACTTGTTATTCTTTGTAATTACCTTCATTAAGTGAAAGCATGTGCCAATCAACTTGGAACTTTAAATGTACGGGCAATTTGCAAGAAAAATGCGTTTCTATTTCCTACGGGCCCATGTGTGCCTGCAGATGAGTGTATATGAAGTATATGTATATACGTTGTGTTAGAAATAGGCTACTGCATTTTACTTTCTCTCTATAGAATGTTCCCCTGGTACCTCTTTTTCTTCAGTGTTGGCGGTCAAATCCATGACCTCTCACACACTAAACTACAGCCCAGTCTACATCTCATAACCTTAGGAATAGAGTACACAACTCTGGGGAACGATACTGGTGGAGGATGGTTAATAAATAGACAATTCATGCACGAGTATGAGCTGATTTACTTTTTAAGATTTACTCATTTTTTTTTAATTTTATGTGAATTGGTGCTTTGCCTGCAAGTATTTAAGTACACCCTGTGCTTGCCTGATGCCCACGGAAGCCAGAAGAGGGCATCAGATCCCTTGGAACTGGAGTTACAGACAGTGGTGAGCTGCCATGTGGGGGCTGCGATTGGAATCTGGTTCCTCTAGTAGAAGAGCGGCCAGTGCTCTGAGCCGTCTCTCTGACGACTCCTGAGCACATAGTTTTAAAATAAGAGCACTCTTGAGGCTGGCAAGCCCGGGTAACGGATTAGCAACATGGGACCCCGTTTGGTTTGGGTCATGCAACCCTCATCCCGATTCTAATAATGTGCTTAGCAGACGGCTTCCTTTTCCTACCTGTACTGTACACACACACCTCTTGGAATAATTCACCTAGCAGCCTTGGGCACCCCCCACCACGAGACATACACACACACACACACACACACACACACACACACACACACACACCTGCAATGGCCTATATCATACACCTCTTTCTGGACAATGGCATCAGTTTCTTCTCCCCTACAAGAATCAAGTTTATACAGCTCCTATTCAAATACATTCCCAATGTGCCCAGGTGTGAAACACAGAAAGACTGATTTGGCCTGAACAGGTTTGGGGTGCTTGAGAAATAGGGTAAAGCTGTGTCTTCAAGTGAACTTTGAGGGAGAATCCCTGTTTACCATCTTATGCCTATGCATAATTGGGTAGGCATATGATTGAAACAAGAGGCATTATGGGAGCCGGGCTGCAGTGGCACATGACTTTTAATCCCAGTACTTGGGAGGCAGAGTCAGGTGGATCTCTGTGAGTTTGAGGCCAGCCTAGTCTACAAAGTGAGATCCAGGACAGGCACCCCTGTCTCGAAAAACCGAAAAAATAAAAAATAAAAATAAAAATAAAAATAAAAAGAGGCATTATGGGAAGTGATATGCTCAATAAAAAAAAATTACTTGACCTAGTCTGTCAATCAAAACAGAAAACTACTCTCACTGGGGCCCTTCTCTGAACCCTATGAAAGAAAGCCTCAAGCAATAATTGAGGCCCATGAGCATCTTCACTCAGGGCCTGCTGCTCACTTGCAGGGTGTTCTCATCTTCCTGTGGTACTGCTTTAAACGGTTAGTTTCCTTGCTACTTTTCTACATTGCTGGGGCTTTGATATCAACTTCTTGAGTAAGAGGTTAAGAACCTGGAAACCCCAACCGGACCCCAGCCAATGGTGGTACTCCTTGATCTGTCATAGAAACACATTCATGAAAGCCAGGCATTGTGACACGGGCCTTTGATGCCAGCACTGGGGAGGCAGAGGCGAGTGGATCTCTGAGTTTGAGACTAGCCTGGTCTACAGAGTAAGTTCCAGGACAGCTAGAGCTACACAGAGAAACCCTGTCTCTAACCACCACCACCCACTCCCCCCAAAAAAAGAAAGAAAAGAGAAGAAATACATTCATGCTAATTTCAGCTGCACCTGCTTAGCAGGGATAGAGATCGGGAACCACATTCCGTGTGGAGCCCTGTGCATACTGCATACTAACAGCAGTGTTACAACTCCAGATCAGACCAGGCTTCACCTGGGCCAGGAATCCGCCATTGACATATTCCATGGAAGCATCCTGAACTTCAAAGATGTGTTGCTCGAGGTAGATTTCAGTGAGCAATGTAAACCAATGCCCTAGTCAGGGGTGATGGTGCATGCCTGTCTGCCCAGCCGTTGGGAGGCTAAGGCAGGAGGATTACAAATTTAAAGTCAGTCTGGGTTACATAATGAATGAGATCCTATCTAAGAAAGAAAGAAAGAAGGGAGGGAGAGAGGGAGGGAGGGAGGGAGGGAGGGAGGGAGGGAGGGAGGGAGGAAGGAGAGAGAAAAAGAAAGGAAGGAAGAAAGGAAGGAAGAGAGGGAGAAAGAAAAAAAGAAAGAGGTGGGTGGAGATAGGAGAAAATTTTAGATTTTCATTTTAGAAAATTATTGGTAAGATGGCTTTAATTTAAAATTTTAAGTTAAGGGGCTAAAGAGATAGCTCAGGGGTTAAGAGCACTGGCTGTTCTTCCAGAGGACCTGGGTTCAATTCCCAGCACCCACATGGCAGCTCACAACTGTCTGTGACTCCTGTTCCAGGGGATCTGACACCCTTACACAGACATGCATGTAGGCAAAAACACCAATGCACATAAAATGCAAGTAAATAAATTAATTTTTTAATGTAAGGAAAATAAATTTACATAAAAGAAAATAAAAATAATAACCCAGTGGTGCCTTTTCTCCCCTGGTGTTAGCGGACACCCCACACGCGTTTCACCCTTTCAACCAGCCCACCTGTAAGACACACTGCAGTGTGCTCAGTACTGCGGGAGATCACAGACAGAAACCCTAACCTGACGCTCAAATGATGTGGGAAAGAAAGCAGAAAGCCGCAGCATTCGTTCGACTTCAGTGTCCTGGCCCGTGTAGACGGACTCCTTTTCTGCTGTTCATGGCCGGTTACCTCCACTGGGGGGGGGGGGGGGGTTCAGGGATAGGGATAGACAAATGGATGAAGTTCTGGAGGGACCACTGTGACCTCCCAGACCTGCCAGCCTTCCCAGGGCTTCTGCAGGACACTTTCTCAAACCTGTCCCCCCTCGTCCTTCTCAGCCCCTCATCCCTCTCCAAGGCTCCTTCACTCCACAGCTCACACTTCCTGCTTTGGCCCTGGCCACCCTCTACCACCCTCAGCTCTTTCCTCAGCTGGTCTCCCACGGGTCCTCCTGTGAGTCTTTGTCAAATGACACCAGCCCCAGCTTGGGCTAACTCTTCTCCCTTGTAAACAGCACTTAAGATGTTCTAACATTCCGAGGGGCTGGAGAGATAGCCCACAGATGTCTCAACTCCGGATCCAGGGTGTCAGACACCCTCTTCTGGCCTTTGCAGGCACTCACATACACCCACACAGCACATACACAAAAACAAAATAATGTTCTGGCTAACTTAATTTCTGAACGGTTTGTCTCAGATCATAAGTGGTGTTTCTGTGAGCATGGATTTTTTTGTCGTACTGGCTGATCTCTTCCCTGGTTCTAAAGCAATAGCCGTGTGTAGAAACCTAATAAACGTCTATTAGGTTGGTTTTTGCTTTGTTTGACTTTGTTGTTGTCTTAACACACAGGTATTTCTTGAAAATATTTATGAGTCCCTGTGACCATACATAATGGGACTGCTTTTGTGGGAACGTCCATTGTTTGAACTTGGCAGTCTCTAGTAGGTACAGCTGGGGTGAGTCAGTGCTGTGCAGGAATGACTAGAAAGAACTCCCGGGCACCCAGCAAGCACAGAAGGCTGGTGTCGGAGGGAGGTGGCGGTGGGAGGCCGGCACTAGCAGGTAAGGCCACACCTTGCCTGACTGTGTGGCCTGGGGAAAGTCCCTGAATCCAGGTGTTCTCATGCTGTAGAAAGGAGCCATGTGCCTGGAAGGCTGTGGTGAAGCTTCTGCCTCCGCATCTTGGCTAGACGCTCAGAAAAGGAACTAGTGGCTTTTAGTCTTTCAGAGGTTGGGGAGGGCCATGGAGGCTGGGACAATAAAAAGTCTGAAACAGCGACAACGAAAGCCATGTGCCTTCCGAGGGCTCGGTTTTAGGAAAAACGCAGAAGTCACTGACACGGAGCTTCTGAACAGTTTGAGGAAACTCGGGGAGCTCCCCGGAAAAGAGGTGAATTTGTGGCAGCGGTAGAGGCCAGGTGTGAGTTGAAGGTGGGTCATTTAGGAGGAGAATCCTACAAAGCTGTGGGTTTCATCTGGAATAAAGGGGAACCCCCACAAAGTCCCCTGTGGTCCTGGAGTAGGGCTGCAGTCGGGGTCTGTGTATTGGAGGGGATTGGGATTGACTGGGCCTCAGAGGAGGATCTTTAATACACAAAGCCCTGGGCTGGGGATGCAGCTCCGTTGGAAGACTGCTTGTCTGCACCGAGCCCTATTCCACCCCGGCAGTACATAAACAGAGCCCTAGTGCGTGGCTGTGCAGGTTAGTTCTCCCAAACACACACCCTTGACACCAGGCTTGGCATCTGGGAAGAGGGAACTTCAGCTGACAAAATGCCTCCATCAGCTGGCCTGTAGGCAAGCCTGTGGGGCGTTTCATTGATGGAGGGTCCAGCCCACTGTGGGCAGTAACATCCCAGGTCTTAGGCTGGCTGAGCAAACCACAGAGAGTAAGCCAGTAAGCAGCACACTTGTATGATCTCTGCTGTAGCTCTGCCTTGAGGTCCTGCCTTGACTTCTCTTTATGATACATGTGATGTGGGAGTATGAGCCAAATAAACCCTTTTCTCCCCAGGCTGCTCTGGGTCCCGGTGTTTACCACAGCTACAGAAAGCCATGCAAATAGAAAGAAAGTAGAACAATGGTGTCTGGCTCTAATCCTATCTCTCGACCCAGGGAGTGGAGGCAGGAGATAGGAAGTTCAAGATCCTCAGCTACATAGTGAGTTTGAGGCCACGCTGGGACATGTGAGACCCATCTGAAAAACAACAACAACAAAAGCAAACCTAACCAACCAACCAAAAAAACCCAGTCAACCAAAATAATAATAATAGTAATAATAATAATAATAATAATAATAATAATAATAATAATAATAAAATAAATTTAAAAAACCCAACAAACCACAAACCCTTGATTTCTTCCATAAAAAAGTTCTAGAAGTTCCTCAGGCACCTGTAATGACTGTAAATATTCCACCCAACCCACGATTGTAGGGAGTACATGGTTCTTCCCATGAGCCTTCTGTGGTGGTCTCAATAGGTATGGCCCCCATAGACTCATGTGTTTGAATGCTTGACCCGTAGGGAGTGACAGTATTAGGAGGTGTGGCCTTGTTGGAGGAGTGTGTCCCTGTGGGGGTGGGCTTTGAGGTCTCAGATGCTCAATCCAGGCCTAGTGTCTCAGTCACTTCCTCCTGCCTCTGGATTCAGACCCAGAACGCTCAGCTCCTTCTCCAGAACCACATCTGCCTGTATGGCACGATGCTTCCCACCATGACAATAATGGACTAAATCTCTGAAACTGTAAGTCAGTCCCAATTAAATGTTTTCCTTTATGAAGGTTGTCGTGGGCCAGGCGTGGTGGTGCATGCCTTTAATCTCAGCACTCAGGAAGCAGAGGTAGGCAAATCTCTATGAGTCTGAGGCCAGCCTGGTCTACAAAGTGAGTTCCAGGACAGCCAGGGCTACATAGAGAAACCCCCGTCTTGAAAAACAAACAAAAAAAAGAGTTGCTGTGGTCACGGTGTCTTTTCACACTAGAAATCCTAACTAAGACACCTTCTAATACGATTATTGACTGTTTCTCTCAAGTACTTTAAAGGCAATGGGGTAGAGAGCATCCAATCTCACTTAGAAAGTGGGGCATTGTGTCATCCGCTGTAGCCCATGCTGGAATTACATCCCATGGGCAAAGCAGCCAATAAAATAATTCTCTTCATGTGTGGTGGAGTGTCTGGTGAAAGTGAGGCATCACCGGGAGCTTGCAGGGATGGGGGTGAGGAGTGAACCCACAATCCTCTGTATGCTGGGCAAGTACACTAGTCCAGGAACTTTACTGTTACCCCTCATCCGGGAGTTGGAGAAATTATCAGTGAGATTCTGATGATCTCCTGAAAGCAGATTTTAGAAGTGCCTTAGGAAGCTTTGAGTATGGAGCTTGGGTGAACACCACTTGTGTAGACTTTCGGTTCCTCTGACGTTCTTGAGACAAGGAGACATTGCGATGACCCTCAGGTGTATCTTAGTGCCTTTTCAGGAGCATCTGAGAGGCTCAAAGATGCTGCTTCTAACCGGTGCCAGAGTCAGTGCGCTGGCCTATACCTGTGGTTCTAGCACTCAGGAGGCTGAGGCAGGGGATGGCGGATTTGGAGCTATCCTAGGCTACATAGTGGGACAAGACAAACACATCAGGCGATGGCCAAATGGCTCATCAGGTCAAAGCACTGGCCGTGCAACCTGCGTCTGATCCGCAGAAATCACATAGAAAGCCAAATGCAGTGGTCAACATCTGCAATCCAGCACCGTGATGGGGTGGGAGGTGAGGACAGGGGAACTGGAAGCCTGCAGGCTACCTAGCCTGAAGTCCACAGCACAGTAGAAACAAGAGACATCCTGCCTAACGAAGTGCAAGGGGAGAACCAGCTTACACACACACACACACACACACACACACACACACACGCCTGCTCAAATAAATAAATAAATAAATAAATAACAAAACAGAACAAACAAAACAAAAAGTGTTCTAGTGAGTAAGAGATTCCAGTATGTCGCCTTGGAGTTCTCAGCCAGAAGCCACACTGTTTAGGCCATGGATTCCCAGCTGTTGGGTGCTGTGAAAATTTCTGGGTTGAAGGGAACACTCTCAGGTGGAGCTGAGTCAAGTCTAAAAGCAATACTGCCTCTGGGGACCCTAGAACTCACAGTGAGTTCCCTGGTCTCAGAGTTGAGGGTGGCTCTAGAGGTGACTATTCTGAATCCGGCCAGGAGTCACCAGATAGTTTACCCATCTTCTCCGTGCTTGCTAACGATCTGGACCAGATCCTGGGGCTCTGGGACGTCCAGCTTCCGTGTACCTCAGCGACCTTCACGTGTCCTAGTGACTAGGTTAGCCTGTTAACTGCCCTCCATGCTTCTCTGAGCCTACGCTCACCAATAAGAGCTAAGGACAAACAAATAAAAATAAAAACAAGCCCGGCAGTGGTGGGCGCATACTTTTAATCCCAGCACTCAGGAGGCAGAGCCAGGTGGATCTCTGTGAGACCGAGGCCAGCCTGGGCTACAGAGAGAGTTCCAGGACAGCCAAGGCTACACAAAGAAACCCCGTCTTAAAAAACCCAAATTAACAAATTAATTAAATAAATAAAATAAAAGTAAGAACAAGCCACACATGTCGGTGCACACCTTTAAACCCAACAAAAGCAGGCCAGCCTAGTACAGAGTGAGACCCTGTCACAACAGAACAAAACAAAAACAACAAAAAGTTCCCCAATCCATCCTTCCCTTGCTTCAAGATTTGAATGGCTTCTGGACACACTGGGTACCATTCAAGTTCTTCCAGCCCCGCAGACTTTGCCCTCCCTGGCTCTCCAGCTCCTTCTGGCTTTGTTGGTCTTTTTGCTCTTTGCCTCCTTCGGGCCTTTGCACTCGCTCTTTTCTCCATTTGGAGTGTTCCTCTCTCCCAAATAACCAGATGGAATTTTCCTGTGCTGTGCCCTGCATGAGACTGTAAACCTTTCAAATGCCAAGACCCCTTTACCAGCCACCTCCTCGTCTTTCGTGGCGCCTAGTAAAGTCAAATGCATTTAGGGACTCCTCAGTAACACACTTAATGATATGAACGAGCAAAAATATGAGGAACCTGACATGCTAGAAAAAAATGCCCGCCCAAGTTCTCGGAGCAGGTAACTCAAAAGAGCCGAATCAGCATACGGAGTCTGATGGGTTTCTCTCCATGTTCAGAGAGGCACACACAGTTTACGCTGTGCAAGCAGATCCTACGGAAGTAATTTTCTCGTTAGAAAGGTGCCGCACACAGGCTCAGCAGTAAATCCGAAGTACTTTTCTTTTCTTTCTTTTCTTTCTTTCTTTCTTTCTTTTTCTTTTTTTTTTTTTTTTTTTTTTTTTTGGTTTTTCGAGGCAGGGTTTCTCTGTGGAGCCTTGGCTGTCCTGGAACTCACTCTGTAGACCTGGCTGGCCTCGAACTCACAGTACTTTTTATAAGAAAATAAAAAGTGGGAATCCTATGGAAAGTGGCAACCACCCACTGGCAGCCCCAGTCCCCTCTGCATTAACTGAAGGGTGCCGTGATATCCGCCCACTCCAAATGCTCAGGGGCAGGTCTACCCAGCAGGAGCAGTGGTGAATGACGGAGTTCTGACCTAAAACAGCCTTTGTTTTGTATATCTCTCCCTTTACATGATAGAAAGTTTTGCATTTATAATGCACAATAGCATGGGATCGTGAAAAAAAACAGTCTTGGTGTGCTGGGTGGGTCACAAATTCAGGTAAAGATGGAGTTTGTCTCCTCCACCTCTGCTTCCCTTTCCAAGAGCTCTCTCTTCACGCTTTCCTTCTGCTTGGTGCTTTGAAACTGCTCCTCATCTCTCAAAAAACCTCCGTGGTTTTGTCTTGTTTCTTTTAAAAATAAATCCTCACACTACATTACTTGGACATACATAAAATCAGGAAGAAGCTGTCACTCCTAGCTCCTCCGCCATAAGAAAAGTCACATGATTTCTATTTTCCTAGGCTGGAAAACTTTAATATTTTACCACTTTTTCCCTTGTGATTATGAAAACAGTGTTTCTTTATTGTTGAAGTTCTAGACAATGGAAACTTCTAAAACGCAGCTCATAATGGAGAATGACTTTTTGCTCTGTGTGTGTGTGTGTGTGTGTGTGTGTGTGTGTGTGTGTGTGTGTTTACTGAGGGCATGGGAAGAAAGCATGGGACACAATTGTGCAGATACCCAGGATGGAGAGGGTGAGAGAGAGTGGGGGTGGGGTGCGTAGTTGGCCATGTGCAAGGTGTCCAACTGTGGAGAGGCTGCTTGCAGGCAGCCCGCCCCTAGATGCTTGTTAGACCCTGGTTCGGTCTCGAGGATCCTCTAATGCAGTTGCTTTCTCTGTGTTCCACAAGACTCTGTTGGCTGTCAATCAATTCCTTTGCACCAGCTAAAACTCTGCCTGTCCAAGCAGATGAAGATGGGCAAGGTCTCTAGAGGGAGGTTGGGATGGGGTAAGCGGGTCCTGGACACTGCACTGACAGGCGGCACCTGCTGTTCAGGGGCTGAGAATGCGTGCTTCTGTGAGAGACCTCTCCACGGGAGTCTACATGATGTCCCGCTCTACCCCAGCTGGAATACTGGCCATACTGAAGCCTGTTACTGTCATGCATCTCATAAAGACACTTTTGGTCAACAGAGACCACATACGAAGATAGTCCTCCAAGACTATATTCTTAGTGATATTTCAGCCATCCTAGTTTACATAGACTTTGTACATTTGCATAATAATGACATTGCCCAACAGCATAATTCTTAGTATTTATCCCCATTGTTAAGTTGCAGGACTCTTGTTTATCCTGGTTAAAAAAAAGAAAAAAAAAAAAAAAAAAAAGAAAAGAGCTACTTAGTGAGACCATCTCGGGAACTCAAACCATCCCCCACCCCTCAAAAAGAAAAACGTTATAGGAATCGAACCCAGGTCCTCTGTAAAAGAAGCAAGTGCTCTTAACCACTAAGCCATCTCGCTGGCCCTTAATTTTATAATTTTATTAGAGAATACGTTTTGAAGTAAAAATTGTTGTGAAATGATACTCTTCTCGTTGATTGTATTTTGCAGTGAAAACTATATTGTGCATTAAGAAAATTTCAAAAGTAGCCAATGAGAGGGTATCCCTGATTTTCTAATAGTTTCCCCCTTGGCCAGCCTTGCACTCTGCAGCCTGACACACACACACATACACACACACACACACACACACACACATACACACACACACACACACACACACACGCGCACGCACGCATGCACGCACGCACGTACACTTTCCTTGAGTTCATTTATTATGAAGATGATGCACATAAACTACTGGCCCAGCCTTTGGGTTAGTCCTGTGCCCACGTACTTCGTGTGCCCACCTGGATATGCACAGATTGTGTCTTTTTACGTTTTTAGGTCAGCGGATTCATTCTTGTCAGGCATTGTGGGTTATTTGGTGCCCACGCTCAGCTACCCCCAAGCCTGTGCTTCTGGCTTCGCCGGGTTTTATGTTTCAGGTCAACAGAATCAGAGGGTATCAGAGGCAGCACTGACTCTTGCGGACAGCTGGGCAGAGCTGCAGGGCAGGGACCTGTGGCCAGTGAGCCAGCTGGTGGCGGGGTTGGGCTCCAGGCTTGGTAGTCTCCATATCCTGTCACCTCTGGTCTCATGGAGCTGGCCTAAGATGGAGCTAGGGGGAGTTTTGCTGTTGTTGTTGGTTTTTTGTTTGTTTGTTTGTTTGTTTGTTTTTGAGACAGAGTTTCTCTGTGTAACAGCCCAGGCTGTCCTGGAACTCACTTTATGAGCCAGGCTTGGCCTCAAACTCACAGATATCCTCCTGTCTCCCAAGAGAGGGGATAAAAGGTGTGCACCACCATACCCAGCTAGTTGTTGTTTTTATTTTATTTATTTATTTACTTGTTTTTGGTTTTTCAAGACAATGTTTCACTGTGTAGCCTTGGCTATCTTGGAACTTGCTCTGTAGATCAAGCTGGCCTCGAACTCACAGATACCTGCTTGCTTCTGCCTCCTGAGAGCTGGGATTAAAGGTGTATGCCAACAATAATGCCTGGTTTGTTGTTGTTAAATTGCCAGTTGCTAGTTCTCTGCCCTCAGCTCTGCCCACCTGTCTGCAATGCCTGGCTTGTTGATGTTGTTTGGAAATTGCATTATTTACTTGTTGTGTGTGTGTATGTATGTGTTATGTGTGGGTGTGCATGTGGAGATCTGGCTTTCTTCATGTGGGTCCTCGGGATTGAACTCAGGTCACTAGGCTTGGCAGCAAGTGCCTTTACCCAATGAGCCATCTCACCAGCCCCAGATAGTGAGTTTTAGGAGCCATGGCTACTCCATTGGCCCCACATTGTGGTGATGTTTTATCTGTGTGCCCCAATAAAATTCATCTGAGGATCAGAGGAAAAAGCCAGCCACTATATTAAACATAGAAGTCAGGCAATGGTAGCACATGCCTTTAATCCTATCACTCAGGAGGTAGGGTTCTGTCTGGATCTCTGTGTGTTCAAGGCCACACTGGGAACAGAGCAGGTGTGGTGGCACACGCCTCAAAATCCAACACTAGTTAACCACGGAGATCTGGAGGTCTGTACAGACAGACAGGATGTGACAGAGTTGGACAGGAAGAGGAAGTGATGTAGCTGGACGGAGAGAGCAAATGATACAGCAGAACAGAAAGGCATATAGGCTTGGGTAGACAGGAAGTAGGTCTCTCTTTGGAAGCTGAGGTGTCGGTGAGGTGAGGTTAGCTTGTGGCTTTTCCTATTCCTCTGATCTCTCAGGTTTTAACCCTGATATCTGGCTCTGGGTTTTTTATTTAATAAGACCTTTTAAGATCCGTGTTACACCACATCCTTACCCAGATGAACCCCTAGCGCTGCTGTTCTGCCGATAAGTCCACGATGGGAACGAGCCAAAGCAGCTGATGATGTCTTCTAAGATTGACTTCTGCACTGTGTCTTTCCATTTCTGGTCTTGTAACACAAAAATTAAAGCACACCCCCCCCCCCCCCCCCCCGTTTACCGCCTTATTTTATTTTCATGATAATTCTCCCAAGAAGAAGGCAGGATAGACACTGACTTCACGTTTTCTTTTCTTTTTTGATTTTTTTCCAGACAGGGTTTCTCTGTGTACCTCTGGCTATCCTGGAATTCACTATGTAGATCAGGCTGGCCTCGAACTCACAGAGATCCACCTGCCTCTGCCTCCCGAGGGCAGGGATTAAAAACAGGCATATACTACTGTGCTGGGCTCGGGTTTTATTCCTACTCAATGGCTCACAATCTCTAACTCCAGTTCCAGAAGATTCAGTGCCCTCTTCTGTCCTTCACAGGCACCAGGCACATGTGTGGTACACAGACATGTAGATAAAACATCCATATACATAAAATAATTTTTTTAAGTTTAAAACACTCATACATAAAAGTTAAAAAAAAATAACTTTAAAACATTTTTTTAAATTGTAAAAGTATCCCTAACCACATTGTACTAGGTTGTAGCGAAGCTCTGGGCCTTCTATTAGTTTAAATGGATCAATTGAGGCAGGCAAGAGAGATGTCTCAATGGTTAAAAGCAGTGACTGTTCTTCCAAAGTTCCTGAGTTTGGTTCCCAGCACCCAAGTTGACGGCTTCACAGCCACCTGTAACTCCAGCTCTAGAGGATCTGATGTGTTCCTCTGGTCCCTGTTCATGTCATATCACACACACACACACACACACACACACACACACACACACACACACACGTATGCATATGGCACACATGCACAAAATAAGTAAATAAATAGCTTTGGTTGTATTTTAAAGAAGTTGTCCTAAATATAAATAAGCAGTACATTTTCTTTCCTTTTTTTGAAAAGGTTGAGCAGTCTGACTAAGCAGTAATATAGAAAATCAACAATCAGATCACACAGTAGACGTACATGTGGCTCTCTTACTAAGAAAGCTCCCATGCCAGGTGGTGGTGGCGCACACCTTTACTCCCAGCACTTGGGAGGCAGAAGCAGGCGGATCTCTGTGAGTTCGAGGCCAGCCTGGTCTACAAAGCAAGTTCCAAGACAGCCAGGACTGTTACACAGAGTAAACCCTGTCTTTAAACAAACAAACAAAAAAGTTAACTGAACCTGAGAAGCACCTAGTAATTTAATATTATATAGACACTGTGTTAATATGCTAATATTATAAAGTGCTTAGCATTATTTATATAAAAACAGAGCCCTGTACATATTAGACAAATGCTTTCCCAGTGAAAACCCCTTTTTTTTTTTTTGAGACAGATTCTCACTATGTAGTCCAGGCTGGCCTTGAACTCAAGATCCTTCTGCCTCTGCCTCCAGAGGAAAAAATAGTTTTGTTTTCATTTATAGACTATTTTGCATGACTAATATTTTATTTTTCGGTATGTGTGTGATATAGGCACACATGTATGTGTGTGCAGAGGCCAGAGGCTACTGGCTGTCCTGGTCTATCACTACCCATCCAATCCCTGGAGACAGGGTCTCTCCCTGAACCTGGAGCTGGGTTGGCAGCCAGCAAGTCCCAGTGGTCCTCTTTCTCCCAACCCAACCCCAGAGATGGGGATACAGGCTTATGTGAACACATCTAGCTTTTTACATGAGTGCTGGGGATTTGAACTCAAGTCCTTACGTGTGCACAGCAGATGTTCTTATCCCTGAGACCCCTGCCCCAAAACCAGTTACTCTTGCTGACGTTTTTGTTGTAATTCTCCCTGCATCTCCCTGAGCATCCTTCTTAACTGAGTGGAGGTGTTTCAGATCAATGCAAAGATGGCCGGCTTTCCCCTCTGTGCGTCTCTTAAAAGTCAGCGTGCATTTGGAAGTTAGTATGGGCTGTCATGCGGAAGCTCCACCATTATCCCCCAAACTTTTGAAGACTAGAAGCTTCAAGTCAAGAAAGAAGCGTGTTATCTGCTAATCTCACTGCAATAGGAAAGCAAACATAAGCTCATTCCCTCACAACAATGTTGAAAATTTGCAGAGGAGTGAGCCCTGCCTGCCCTTTGTCTGTGAGAACAAAACCACTGTTGGGGAGGATTTATGACTTGTCTCTTGCCAACCCTCCCTTTATGACAGCAGAAAGACAGGTACCATTAGCCTGAGGTGGTGACTGTGGAATTCACGGGGCTCAGTCAGAAAGTGGTCTCACGCCCCAGTTTGTGGCAAGTCTACAGGTCCCATTGCATGCCTCACCGGGAGAGAGTCCCTTGAGATTCCAGAGGGGTTTGGGCTTGTGTTCCTTTCGCCTGAAGTTGGGGTAGAAATTTGTTTTTGAGGGAAAAATGGATCTATACTCCAATCAAAGTGCTTCCCAAGGTCCTAGAGTCCCGTTTATTTGTAAATCCATAATTTACTGAACCGTTTTACCTTGCTTGTAAGGGATTCGTGTACAAATTAACAATAGATTCTCTGGTTAATTTATTTCTGCTGCTGTTCTTGGATTTTAAAAGCAAGCATCCCTCAAGATCACCCTGCTCATAAATACCTCCGGGATGTCTCGGCACAGAACACAGGCTCCTTCCGCTGCTTTTTTTCTCTGCGGAACGACATATTCAGATATCCAAAAGCAGATAAGAGCTCGGTTACCCCAGAAAGGCATCTGATCAAACGTGCCAGTAAAGACAAGGCCCAGCCAGAGTGTGTGTGCACAGCTCTGCTTTGGGTGCGCACGGTGACGCAGGCGTGGAGGGTCACCTGGCTCCTTCGGGGCATGTGTTCATGTGTGCTTTTCAACCTCTGTCGTGTGTTCATCCTCTCACAAGCACCCCGCTGTTCTAGATTCGATCTCCTGAAAACCATTGAGCGTGTGGGGTTTTCTTCCTTGAGAAAAATCAACAGTGAGCCCATCGGCCTCTTATAAAGCCTGTCAGAGATCGGCAGAGGAGAATCTTTCCTAATGAGAGCGACAGACAGGTTGCTGAGGTCCAGGGGTCCCCACACATGTCCAGATCTCGAGAACTGACTTGTGAAGCTTGTGTTTGAGCATCTCTGTTAGCATCTACCAGCGTACCCTCCGTACTTTTAGTGACCAAAAGAGAGCTGGCACAAACGTAGCTCCTTAGTGACAGGACACAGAATGCTCACACAAGCTGTTTGAACTTTCTTTTTTTTTTTTTTTTTTTTTTTTTAAGATCAATCTCAATCACTGTGAAACGGTAGCATAAGAGCCTGTGGCTTTACTGAAATGTTTTAGTAAAATCCAGTAGATAAATCAGGTATCGTGAATCCCTTTAATAGCTGTTATTATCAGTTTGACATCTTATTTTAAAGAAACTGCTAAAAATTTGACAAAACAGATGTGGATGGTGATAATTGAACTCGACAATCTCTACGTGCCGGAGGGGGTGAGGGGAAGAGGTGACATGCTGTATTGAGAGTGAACGCTGCTGGCCTTATCCCTGCAGGCACACACGGTCAGGTTAAATGTGTGCACATCCTGGTGGCCGGAACATCGGTTTCTAGCTTGTTCCTCTTGGCTGCTTTTCAATTGGATTTCCTCGAGCAGGTCCTGAGCTTGTCAACGCAGCCAGGGTCTGTTAAACCTCACCACTGGTCCTACATTAAGTGGGAGGTTCAGGGCTAAGCTAATAACTTGCCTGCCTCTCTGACTGATCACAGGGATGTTCTCTGGGGCCACTTATCATGCGGGCTCCTTGGGGAGGGTACTCTTTGTCTGCACCTCTGGTGGAATTGGTTTTGTGTTCCTCCTTCCCAGAGCGCTGTGTGGAAGGACAGGGCTCACTGTCGATGGCGTGGCTGTGCGATGCTCTACCAAGGCCGCCCGGACAGGAGTCAAGAGAGCTGTCTATCCGACACAAAGCCCGTTGTGTCCTTTCTACATGAACTCTGTGATATGCAATGATCCTCTCTTCTTCACTCACTCTGAAAAACAAACAAAAAGGAACTATCGTTCCATGTGGCTGACAGGAACTCAGTGACTTTTCAAACAAAACTGTTGCTTAATAATCTGAATCTTGGTTATGATTTAAAATGAACTCTCCGCTGCACGGCATGGCAGTGTGTCATCCATATCCAGGGGTGGGACTAGAAGCAGCTAGGTGTTTGTAAAGATGCTTAGAAATTCCTTATGTAATCTAGTGGCTTCCACTTTTCAAGTGTTCCAGCTATCTTTTTTTTTTTTTTTTTTTTCTCAAGACAAGTTTTCTCTGTGTAGCTTTGGAGCCTGTTCTGGATCTCGCTCTGTAGACCAGGCTGGCCTCGAACTCACAGAGATCCTCCTGCCTCTGCCTCCTTAGTGCTGGTATTATAAAAGGAAGCTGTCCATATTCAAAGATAGACAAAAAGGCACTTGGAAAGTTTGCCCACTGGCAAGGGGGAAGATGACCAATTCCTTTCCCATTTCTGCTTTTTTTGGGGGTAGTTCCTAAGGTAGCAAAGAAAGCTGAGTTCAATCCAGGCCCTTATAACCTGAGGCTGACTCTTCTGGGTGACTCAGAAACCTGACATATTCTGAGAGAAATGGGCTCCTCTTGCCAGACTTGGAAATATTCCTTTTCCTCGGGGCGGACGTTCATAGGAATTTCCCCCTTTTGCCAAAACTTGCCATGGTCCCTTGCAAGACACAAGATGGATGGATATAGGATAACTAACCACTGGACCCCGAGTGGCCAAGCGGGGTTCTGAAGCGCAGGCAGCATGTGCGGGCTTCCTAAGGCACGCAGGGTTTTTCCTTTGAAGGGGGGCTGTAGTGGTGGGAGGGAATAGACGTTATCAGGCCATCGCTGGGTCTGACTGACTGTGACCAGGCAGATTTTTTTGTTCTCGTTTTTTTTTTTTTTTTTTTTTAGCTCTGTCTTTCACTCGCCAAGTCTGAAAGCACTTCTAAAAGAGAATCCACTTTGTCACTGACGTCTGCCATTGGTTTGGTTTTCAAATGGAAAGATCCCTTTGTTAAAGGGATTGAGCTTTAAAGGCTATCGGAATCCAGGGGAAACTCTAAGTTTGGGGTGAGGCTGACTTTTCTCACAGGCAAGAAAAAAGAAAAGCAGAGACTCGGGTTAGGTGGAGCGCGGTGGCCAGGGCTCGCGGAGATGGCATTTGTAGGTGTCACTCCAGCACTTTCCCGAACACTCAGGAGCATGCCTCCTGCCCCTGTGCTCTGCTGCCCTGTGGTCACCAAGCCGAGCCACCGAGGCTGTACAAGCTCATCAGCTCAGCAGGCTTCCTTCCATCTCTGCGTAAGAAAAGTCTGAGATGCACCCGGGTCCTTCCTCTCCGCCCTTCTGCCCCCATTCTGTCATTCCCTTGGAAACAGGGAAATGTATTATATACAAATTATATATAAATATAGGGGAGCTGAGAAGTGCCTCAAAGAGGGGCTGGGGAGTGGGTAAGAGCGCTTGAGGGCTTAAATTCAAATCCCTAGACCCCAATTGTAAAGCTGGACATGGTTGGGTGCACCTATGAAACGCCCCTCCAAGTGTTTGTGGGCGGAGGGGGCAGAAACAGGAGGCTAGCTGGGGCTTTTACTGGGGGACACTATAGCTCCAGGTCCAGTGAGAGACTGTCTCGAGAGAGTAAGAGAGAGACAGGGCAGGGCACTCTGGCCTCCGGTAACACCTGTGCATATAATATGCGCAACACTCGCACACGCGTGGGCTCGCATACACATGCACACACACACACACACACACACACACACACACACACACTGTTTTCTTTTTTAATTAGAAAACAAAAAGAAAAACTTTGAAGAAAGACAACGCAAGAAGTCACCCAAAACTGTAGTAGTGACAGCTGTCAGCTCTGCAGATGTCAAAGAGCCTAGGGACAGAGGGACAGAGGGACAGAGGGACAGAGGGACAGGGAGTGACTGCAGAAGGAATACCAAACCAAGTAGCAGATGTGATCTGAATGATTTCAAGATCACCAGGATTGTCTGACATGGGCTGGAGAGGCGGCTCAGTGGTTAAGAGCACTTACTGTTCTTGCAGAGGACCTGGGTTCAATTCTCAGCACCCACACGGCGGCTCACAACCGCCTGTAACTTCAGCTCCAGAGGCTCTGACACCCTCTTCAACCCTCCAGGTGTGCCAAGCACACAGATGTTGTACTTACATAATGTTCAGGCAAAGAACCTATGTACATACACAAAATTAAAACAATAAAAATAGTGACTCCAAGGTTGTTTTTTTTTTTTTTTTTTTTAATGATTGCCCAACATCATGCCAACTGATCTGTGAGTGTCTGATCTGGTGACTTTTCCACTTCCACTTTGGACAGATGGCAATGATATGTGTGACCGTCACACAGAAACCCCATGAACAAATCAGGGTATTGCCAGACATGGGGGGGGGGGGGGGCTGGGTGAGGAAGACGTTCACGCTAAGCTGGCAGGCTTCCCATCTCATCTTTAAAGATATTATGCTTTAGCCGGGCGGTGGTGGCGCACGCCTTTAATCCCAGCACTCGGGAGGCAGAGCCAGGCGGATCTCTGTGAGTTCGAGGCCAGCCTGGACTACCAAGTGAGTCCCAGGAAAGGCGCAAAGCTACACAGAGAAACCCTGTCTCGAAAAAAAAAAAAAAAAAAAAAGATATTATGCTTTAAATGACTTAATATACTATATGTATAATTTCATTGACAGCATGATAGTAGCCACCCAGAATTTCCATTTTTATCATCATTTTCTATTTTAGGACTTCCTTCCACACATTTCCTCATTCACTAGATTCAGTTTCTGATCCGAGTTTTCTTTCCCTTTTAGCATCATATCTTATTATATATAGGGTTTACTGTGGTCTTAAATAGAATTATAGGTACATACGTGGATACATAGTGTCATATTAACTCTCAGGCCACATCCCTAGACCCAAACAAGATTGTTATGATCTATGTAATATCCCATAAAAATGTTCTAGAATTAGCCAGGTGGTGGTGGTGCATGTCTTCAATCTGAGCACTCAGGAGGCAGAGGCAGGCGGATCTCTGTGAGTTCGAGAGCAGCCTGGTCCACAGAGCGAGATCCAGGACAGGCACCAAAGCTACACAGAGAAAACTTGTCTCGAAAAAATTTAAAATAAATAAATAAATAGATAAAAATTTAAAAAAAGGAAAAAAGAAAGAAAAGAAAAAAATGTTCTAGAACTGTCTTATAGCTGGATTTTCATCCAATATTTTACAGGCATATTTGTAACTAGGGATTGTCTCTGTTATGGCCCAGAATCTGTGTAGTTGAAGAAATCTAAGGTCTTCTTTCTGGACCACAGAAATAAATGGTCTCCCCACCCCCTTTCTCCTCTCTCTGTGTCTCTGTCTGTCTGTCTGTCTGTCTGTCTGTCTTTTAAGGTCTTGATATGTAGCCCAGCTTGGCCTTGAACTTCTGCTACTCCTGTTGCAGCCTCCTGAGGGCTGGAAACCCCGGCATCCGTTGCTATGCAGAGATTGGAAAGCTTCCTTTCACAGTTCTGCTTTCGGAGAAGCTTAAGCTTCTGGAATATCCTATGAAGCTATGTAGGTGGATTATCTGAACTGCTAAGGTGGTAACCATAAACAAAGAAACAAACTCCTTAAAACAGAAAGAAAAACATTGCTTCCTGTCTTGGATTCTTATAAACAGTTTCCAAAATAAAACAAACAAACTTCTGTCTTCTCTCCCTCATCTCTAGGAAGACACTGTATGGATGGATGATGGATGGAATTAGGAGATAGGAAAACAGAGAGGGCGTATTAATAGGTCTGTAACGACATAAAATTTATTCTGGGGGTGAGGTAAAACTTAATGGTTCATAAATAGCAAATTCATTATATTTTTAATACTCGGGTTATATTAACGCCATATAACATCTTTATGGTACCATTAGTACCATTTAAATCCCGACTCAACATGGAGAACAAACATCTCCAAATCTTAGCCATGAACTGATTAGCCAGATAAAATGTTTTAATAAATATTATTGGATCAGAGCATGGTTGGTTGGGTCATAAACTGTCTTATAAATGCTTTATGTCATCTGTTGCACTGAATTTTAAAATGTTAACAAATTAATTTATTTTAAAGGCCACAGCAAGGTGAAAACAGCTTGTTCTCACTGGGGCATCAGGCAGTGAGACAATAAATATATCACCGGCCATTTCTCAACCTATGTGCCAGCACCAGAAGAGACGTTAGAATACAAAATGTGGTGTGGCTTGTTAAATATTCATTTATAATTTGAATTAACTATCAAATTATGTGTTGGGCTAAGATTTAATCTGAAGAAAATACCAGGCCATTAGGCTCTCAGATTTGATAACACATTTTGTAACGTTATGTCCCTCTTAAGTGTTGACTAGACTAGGTATGAATGTTTGTTGGTAATGATGCTTAACTATTCTGAGGAGGCTTGATTTACACTGGTTTGGGGCTCAATAATTCTTCCAAAGCTTATAGTCACTAAGGAAAATATCAGTCCGGGGCACCCCCTCCTCCATGGTTGACGGTCTCTCAGGTACTTGCTCCTCACGACAGCCCTGTTGCTCGCTGCCTCAAACTACTTCAACGCCAAGAGGTAACCGTGAAGGGCTTATTTTTTAAGTGGTCTCTGAGTATTATGAGGAATATCATCTGGGATTCGGAAGCTTGAGAGTCAAATTTCTCTGAGAGTCAGACTTTTGAGTAGACGGTGCCGGAACACAGGAGATTCCAGGAGAAGAAGTTCACATGCTCCGATAGTCAAGTATTTGATTAAGCTCCATAGCTGTGATATTCAATTTGCATCTGGTAAGCTGAAAAAGCGCAGCCATCATGAGCGAGTGGTGATTTGTATTATAGTAGCCTGGTAGCTGCCCAACGAACCATGTAAAAACAGTTCATTAAAATGTTTATGTGCTTGGCTGGTTAATGCAAAGGAAGCCTTACTGCAGCCTTATACAACCTTGGTAACTTCAGGCTGCCGTTCGATCAATGCATTGTAAAGCCTCGGACAAGCTTTCTCTCCAGCTCAGAGAGGAACCAAACCCTTATTTTTCTTCCTTGTTCCTAAGAGCACACATCTTCCCGACTCTAAAGCTAACCTAGACTTTCTTCCTTTCTGCTCTTTTTAAAATGTTGCAAGCTCCTTTGTAGCTGATTTATGATACTTTTTGCACAAAACCTCAGGGTGGTTGTAATAGGAGGTAATCGGTGAATATGTAACTACTGCATTTTGTTTGGAGGCTGACTCATGGAATTTCAAGTTTATTGAACACACACACACACACACACACACACACACACACACACACACACACACCCCTCATTGGCAGCTCCCGTTTTTCCCATCACGGCAGTACATTTTTTGGATCTGTACACTTATTTTTTTACGGTTATTTTGACATTAAAAACATATCTTGAAATAGTTGAATTTTCATGAAAGAATGATTTTAAAACATCTTTAAAACAAGTAAAATGTTGGGCTGGAGAGATGGCTCAGTGATTAAGAGTACTGGCTGCTCTTGCAGAGGTCCTGAGTTCAATTCCCAGCACCCACATGGGGGCTCCCAACCATGGAATCTGATGCCTTCTTCTGGCATGCAGGCGTTCATGCAAATAGAGTATCATATATATATAATACATAAATAAATCTTTAAAAAATAAGTAAAACGTTTATTTTTATAGGGAAATTAATCTATGAAGACATTTACCTTCACAGGATGTAAACAATTATAATTATAATTTCATTAAAAATACTTTATTATTATTATTACTGCGTGTGTGTGTGTGTGTGTGTGTGTGTGTGTGTGTGTAAGTGTAAATTCAGGGGTGTGCATGCCACAGTGCATGGGTGGGGGTCAGAGGACAATTTCAGGAGTTGGTTCTCTCCACTGTGGATTTTGGGGGATCAAACTCATGTTATCAGGCTTGTGGGACAAGCATTTTTACCCACTGAGCCATCTTGCTGACCCCACAATTAAAATTTTACATGGAGAATACTGTTTATAATCCATCTATATGAAGTCTTTCAATAAAAAGGTTTACTTGGGCGGGTAGGATGGTTCAGTGGGTAGGGTTGCTTGCTTACCGTCAGTGTTGATGACCTGAGCTCGGTTCCCAGGAGAGAACCAGTTCCTGCCAGTTGTCCTCTGACCTCTGCATGCAACCTGGGGCACAAATGCCCACCCAAAAGTAAAAGTTTAAAAAATGGTTTTCCTGGGTGTGGTGACACAGGTCTTTTATTCCCAGCACTTGGGAAGCAGAAGCAGGTGGATCTCTGTGAGTTCAGACAAACTGATCTACATACATAGTGAGTTCCTGGACAGTCAGGGCCTACATGGAGAGACCCTGTCTCAAACAAACAAACAAACAAACAGTTTTCAGAGAGCTTTCTGTGTATGTTCTGCCTTTCCTTAATCTACATACCACTATTTATAATCACAAGCCAACATATGGAAGCCCTAGAGTGCAGCTTATTTTAGTTTTATTTTATGTGTTTGGGTATCTTGCCTGTATGTATGTCTCTATGCCACTTGTGTGCCTGGAACCTGCAGAGACCAGAGAGGGGTGTTGGATTCTCTGGAACTGGAGTTACAGATGGTTGTGAGTCACCATGTGGGTGCTGGGAATTGAACCTAGGTCCTCAGGAAGAGCAGTCAGTACTCTTGATAAGAGATAGACCATCTTTTCAGCCCTGTATGGTAGAAATGACTGGATAGGAGTTGAGTGAATACACGTTGTAGGGAAGTAGACACAGAACACCATTTTAAATGGTGATTAGGGGCTATGTTGTGTGGGTTAATCCCAAGCATGAGGATGTACTATAGCATACATCTGTAACCCCAGTTCTGGGGTACAGAGATAGAGGATCCCAAGGGATTGCCAATCAGTGATCTTTGGGTTCAGGGGGAGACCTTGTCTTAAAAAAAATAAGATAGAGAGATGGCTCAGCGGTTAAGAGCACTGGCTGCTCTTGCAGAGGATCTGGGTTCAATTCCCAGCAACCACTTGGCAGCTCCAGTTCCAGGCACCCGATGGCCTCTACCAATACCAGGCATGCATGTGGTACACAGACTTGCATGTAGGTAAAACACAAATACACATTAAAAAAAAATAAAATAACGAGGTGGAAAACAATATTTTTTTTTGTTTTGACTTCTGACCTCCACACATGCAGACCCAGCATAGACATGAACACAAAGAGATAAGTAAATAAATAAAATGTTGACTAGCACCTATGGATGTAAGATAAAATTTCCTTCTATATCTGTATTTCTTAACTTTAGAATATTAAATGTTATTTATTATTACTGTGTGTGTGTGTGTGTGTGTGTGTGTGTGTGCGCGTGTGCTCAGGCCTGCAAGTGTATGTGGATGTCAGAGGACAATTTGGGGGAGTTGGTTTTTTCCTTTTACCGTGTGGGTCCCAGGGACGGAACTCCATTCGTTAGAGTTTGGTGGCAAGCGCCTTTGCTGGCCGGGCCATCTTGCCAGCTGCCCTCCTTGGTTTTTCTTTTTCTTTTTTTTTTTTTTTTTTTGGTTTTCCGAGACAAGATTTCTCTGTGTAGTTTTGCGCCTTTCCTGGAACTCGCTTTGGAGACCAGGCTGGCCTCGAACTCACAGAGATCCGCCTGCCTCTGCCTCCCAAGTGCTGGGACTAAAGGCGTGCGCCACCACCGCCTGGCCCTCCTTGGTTTTTCAAGTAGGCTTTGAGGGGCTCTGTGGGGTTTGAAGGCAGAGCAGCTCAAAATCACTTCAGGATGTCTTGTTACGGTTTAGACGGCACACTCCATCCGCTTCCACACAAGGCACAGAGGACATAAGCCGTGTTCTGGCCCCGGTACTCACACATGGCTTTGGAGGCGTCATTTTTGTGCACTGACCCACATCCCAGACTGGGAACTGTGCTTACAAGACTGATTTGGGGTCTGAGCCCCAAAGCCTTGTTTTCATTTTATTTTTTTAGCTAACTTAGGTTTTGAAATAGGGTGTAACTGTGTAGAATGAGCTAGTCTCAGACTCCCAACCCTCTTTCTTCAGTCTCTGGAGTGGTGGGGTCAGAAGCACACACTGCCATGTCTGGCCTTTATTTATTTATAAAATCTTTTATTACAGTTTATTTTTGTGTATTTGTGCATATGTGTGTCTATACCTCCTGAGCCATCTTGTCAGCCCCAATTTTACTTTTTTTTTTTTTTTTTTCCCCCCCGAGACAGGGTTTCTCTATGTAGCCCTGGCCATCTTAGAACTCGCTCTGTAGATTGGGCTGGTCTCAAACTCACGGAGATCTGCCTGCCTGTCTCCTAGTGCTGGGATTAAAGGTGTGAAACACCACTGCCTGGCTTCAATTTTAATTTTTTGATTGACACACAATGATTGTAAATATTTACGGGGTGCGATATACGGTTTCCACGTACTACACTACGTAAGATCAAATTAAGGAGATAATTCTCACTTTAATCCACTCCTCTTCTTATAGTGAATGTCTGCATGATCTTCCGGTGAGTCTGAGATGCTGCCTATACCCCCCTATGATGGCATGTGACCTCAGATACACCCCTCCTGTCTAGCCATCTAAAAAAGGTCCATCTTCAACAAACGTTTGACTAAAATCTATGTGTGCGTAGATGTAGTCTTTAGATTTTGGAGGACAGGGGGAGAGTGTAAGCGTGTGGAGTCGGGGGAGATGCTGGTTTTGAACCCTGCTGTACCAGTGACCATGGCGCTCCCCTTCCCAGGATGAAAGGAGAGCTCTCCCAGCTCAATTGCGCTTCCATATCTCTTGACACTTCAAAAAGGGCTGAGGAGTGCGGAGAGGGGAAGCCCTGCTAACCATGTGTGTTCCCTCAAGCCCTCTCAGATTTAATTGCCAGAGTAAATGACCCCCCAGGCCTGCAGCATCTCAACTTGATGTGTATAATTGATAGCCAAACATTTTTTACAGGCTGTTAAATGGTAAGACCACAATGAAATGTATATAATGTTGATTAAAGTGATTTTTGCACGAAAGGGTCAGAGACATTAACAAGTTAAAAGAAAGTGCAAGCTCTACCCCCATACCACTAACCTTTGTTCACTTTTTCCAGTAATTGACACCACATGTTTACGGTGCCTATTTTGGTCCAATTTAAGGCTGTTGCATTCAACATATTTTGAAGTGTTCTTGAGATGAGAGTGTGCCCACCGGGGTGCCCAGAAAGGTGGACTTCAGATATGACTGTAGCACAGAGTCAAAGAGAAAAATTAAAATGAACCCCTCTAGTGTGCCTCGTTTCAAATCGTCTGGCGCCTAAAGGTAGACTAAGAAACAGTTACCCTGAGAAGGATTAAAATGGACATCCAAATGATAATTACTGGGTAATTTTGTTTTGGTTATAATTTGTGGTGTTATTTTTATAACTGACATGAGACATAATATATTTTTCAGGGTTCTGCAATAGCTGAGCAACAAATGGAACCTGTCAGAAAGCATTTGTAGGGACAGTTATATAGCAAAAAGCTGCGTGCCTGTTTAAATGCTGGACACACTTAACATTTTTTTTTTCTTTTTAGCTCATGCATCAGAATCATTTCCTAAAAATGGCTTTGAACATGTGGTATATAGCAAGTCCTCTGCCTAGGCCTTTAAAACTCCCTTGTTTTCATGAGTGTGGAACTGGCAAGGGCTTGTTCCACCCCTCACTGTGCCGTCCCGCCAGCGCCGTGGTGTCTTGGACCCTGAGGGATGGATGGCGGATCCCTTTCTCCCAGGCTCTCCCTCCTCATTCGCTCTTTCTTGGGTTCTGTCTATGTCTGGGATTTTGGTGACGTCGAGAACAAGCTGGGCCTTTTGCTCTGGGTCCTTCGCTGGCAGTGCTCCTATCTACCAAACGCCCTGACCTCTGCCTGAGCCACGACCCGGGACATGCAGACCACCCAAACTCCACGCAAGCGCCAGATGGCAGCTGCATTCGGCACTTCCCATGTGGCATAATTTTGTGGAATTTACCTCGCCTCATCTGGCTCTGATTATTTGCTGACTTGTAATTGTAGTTATTTGTCTGAAGGCCTTATCTTCTTTGCCAGACTGTAAGCCCCTGCTCTGCCTGCCCCCGGCAGCACCATGCTCTCTCTGGGCGGTGAGGAAATCCTTGCGCCACCATATCCCAATTAGTGAGCTCGAGACCCAGAATCGCCCACCAAGAACCCAGTTACCATCATCTGGAGATGGGCTACATCCTTGGCTAAATCTGCAACTATCCAAAACAACTTCCCAGTTTCTTATTTCCATAGATACGGAATCAAGAGAATACATGTTTTTAAATTTCCACGATATCTTATGTCCAGAGATTTGAAATCGTAATTCTCTGCCGTCCTCCGCGGTGAGGAAAAGCTCTCAGGCTCTGTTGTAGCAGAACAAGGCCGAAGAAAGAGTTGGAATGAGCCTCGACTTCATGCTTCTGATAACACATTTTATTAACTGGTCAGAGACCAGAATGAGAGGTATGGCTGAAGCAGAATGTGCGGGGAGATCTCCAGGGGCATGTTCGAAGTGACCCTGGGGAAAATTCTACCAATCGTTTAATTTCTTTTCCCCTACATCACAGGAGAAGGGAATTCTAGGTTCAACCACCCAGACTTTTAACTTTATAAACAGTTGATGAACTTGGGTTGCATCTGTTTATTTACTGATATTCTTGGAAGATTACATAAAAACCCACAGTTCCTTTTCTAGGTTTCTAACTTTTCCAGTTTTCTTCATTTTTTTTTTCTCACTACTTAGGGGTTTAAAGTAATAGAATCAGCTACTGAAATAATTAAAATTGAGGGTGTGGGGGGAAATCAGTATTTTTCCACTTTACTCTTTTTCAGAAAAAATAACCCTTTCTCCCCTCAACTTACATTTTTCTTCAGTTTCTATTCATTTCCAGTCCTTGACATCACACTTAATTGAGATAAAATATTTTCCAATTCAGGAGCTCATCAATTCAGAGAAGCATTTCTAATATAAGTTATAAGGGGGAAAAAAAAGCTAAAAATACTGAAGTTAAAACATGCTTGTGTCTTTTTTTCCCATGACTAACCCATGTCTATTCTCTATGAAATTGATGTCAAAAAAGTATTATATATTTTCAGTACAAAATAGAAGGCTGCCCTCTCCTATCCTTGTCAGGACGTTGGGTCCCTTTAATCATACTTTTCATTTCGGTACATTGAAATTTCCGTTACCAAGGACAACATCATAAATAAAAGTGTTTGTGAAATTTCACCTGCAGCTTCCTCACCCTGTGCATTAAGCATGAGACTAGCAGAGAGGTGGTCAAATGCGAAAATTTATAATCATTTATTACGTACGGCTGGGCCAAGAAGGGAATAAAAGCGTGAAGGCATACATCTATACACGAAGGCTGCAAAGCCTAAATGAAAAGTAAAGTGAATTTCTGTGTCTTGTCATAAAGTAATGAGAAGCTAGAGCTTTTATTCATAGCATCCCAAGATGCATTTACTCTCAATCTAGCTTTAGCAGTAAACGCTTCCCTGATGTATTGCTCTGGACTCACAAAGAAATATTTGTGCTCTACATAATAGTATAGTTAGGGGAATGGTTGCATGGTTGAGAAGATTCTATAAGGCTTTATAGCGGCTGGGGTTGCTGTAATTTCATCGCCGTGTAGCTAATGTAGTACTTTAATATCACAGGTTACTTTTTTATTTACCATTTATTAGGAACTGACAGAGTCGATCATCTCTACATCATAAACAAATCATGGAAGGATTCTTGTAGGAACCTTAAAAATCCCAGATGGATGTACTGTGGCCATTTTACGCGGCCGCGTCCCCGGTAATGAGCTCACCCTCAAATGATTATTTAGATCTGTGAAATGTAAATCAGCCTCCTTGTGCTCAGTCCATTGGCTAAAGAAAACTCGGGGATGTTTTATTTCGTGCATGCAATTAGCACTGCATGTCATTTGTGCTCAGAAATAAATCATCGATCTGATTTCACCAATGACTGGAGGCTGGAAAAAGGTCAACGTGCTTAGCCGCAGATTCCTTTGGGGGGGTATATTAATAAGCGATACTGTTATATTAAGGTTGGGTTGATATTTTCTCATAAGTTTCTATGAAAGTGTGGTTTTTACACCCGAAGCTAGCTACATGCTGTTGCTTCATGCTTTCTGTTTATGTACGTTCTCCTCTCTGAATAAATAGAAAAGATAGATGATGGACAGACAGCTTAGCTACCAGGTACATCAAGTCATGTTAGCGTGGTCAATGCAAGGGGAATTAGAAAAGCTCATCGGTGGCCAGGCCTTTGTGTAGAGGCTGTGGCTGTGGCAGAAACCGACGGCAAGGGGTCCTCCAGCTGGGTCCTCTGACCTTGGGCATCTCCCAGCCTCTCTACATCTCAGTATTTCCATCTGTAAAATAGGAGTGATGCTGCCGGGCAGTGGCAGGGCACACCTTTAATCCTAGCACTCAGGAGGCAGAGATAGGCAGATCTCTGTGAGTTCGAGGCCAGCCCAGTCTACAGAGCGAGATCTAGGACAGACACCAAGATGCTGTTTGTCTTACTAATCACTCAGGGTTGTTGTTAAGGATCGAGTAACATACAAATAAGGTCTAGAGCGAAGGCTCAAGGGTTAGCAGCGAGTATTCTTGCAGAGGACCCCAATTTGGTTCAAGTTCAGTTCCCTGCACTTCAGGCGGCTCACAAATTCTATAGCTCTAGCTCCAGGGGACCCAATGCCTCTGGCCTCTGAGGACACCTGCACTCATGTGTACCTAGTTACATCTCCACACATAGACATATTAAATAAATCTTTAAAAGTAATGTACAGCAAATGCACGTGCAGGAAATATCAGGGTTTCGGAATGTAAAAGGCATTAAATAAATGTGGAGTTCAGGGCACAAAGCGGGCGTTTTTATATAGTAGATAGATTTTTTTTTTAATTATATTTTGTGCTTTGGGTATGTGTATCAGAAATGCAAGCTAAAGTGATTATAAAATAACGATGTATTTGGGGGCTGGAGAGATGGCTCAGTGGTTAAGAGCACCGATTGCCCTTCCAGAGGACTCGGGTTCAATTCCCAGCACCCACATGGCAGCTAACAACTGTCTATAACTCTAAAATCTGACACCCTCACTCAGACCTACATGCAGGCAAAATGCCAATGCACATAAAATAAAATAAAATAAAATAAAATAAAATAAAATAAAATAAAATAACGATGTATTTGGTTTTACTTTTCTAAAAACAATTTGTTACAGGGTCTCAAGTAGACTAGGATGGAATGCTTGAGTTTATTATGTAGCAAGGGTGACCTTGAACTCCTGGTCCTCCTGCTTCAACCTTCTAAGTACTGACATTATAGCTATATACCACCAGGCCTGGCTTGAAATTGATTTTCGAAATGATCAGATTTTTAGCCAGCATGGTGGTACAGGCCTATGATCCCCAGTGCTCAGGGGTAGAGGCAGGAGCATGGTGAGTTCAAAGACAGCCTAAGCTACAGAATGAATTCAAGGTCAGCCTGAACTTCGCAATAAGATCTCATCTAAAGGAAAAAAAATGGCCCGGACTGTACTCAGTAATGAATGCTTGCCTGAGATGGGTCCTGGGCTCTATTCCCAGCACCAGGCTAAGAAAACACCCAATTTAAGAAAAAGAAAAAAAGCTGGGTGGTGGTGCACACCTTTAATCCCAGAACTTGGGAGGCAGAGGCAGTTGGATCTCTGAGTGAGGCCAGCCTGGTCTACAGAATGAGTTCCAGGACAGCAAGAGCTACACAGAGAAACCCTATCTGGAAAAACAAAAAGAAAAAGATTTACTTTATATATGTGTACGTGTCTATGGGTTCCCGAAGAGGCCAAAAGAGGCTATCAGATTCATTGGAGTTACAGGTGGTTATGAGCTACCTGATGTAGGTGCTGGGAACTGAACTCTGGTCTTTTGCAAGAGCAGCAAGTGCTCCTAACCACTGAACTATAATTTTTCCAACTTCAATATAATTTTTTGTTTGTTTGTTTGTTTTTGTTTTTCAAAACAGGGTTTCTCTGTGTAGCCCTGGCTGTCCTGGAACTCACTCTGTAGACCAGGCTGGCCTGGAACTCACAGATCTACCTGCCTCTGCCTCCCACGTGCTGGGGTTAAGGGTGTGCACCCCCACCTCCTGGCTAGAGCTCAACCATCTTGATCTAAAACCAAAAGCAAAGAGAGAGAACACTGGGAATCACATAAGAGTCTTTTGAAACCTCAAAGCCTACCCCCAGTGACACACTTCCTCCAACAAAGCCACACCTCCTATTCCTTCCCAAACAGGTCCACCAACTGGGAACCAAGCATTCAAATATATGAGCCTATGGGGGCCTTTCTCATTCAAACCACCACAGTGAAGACTGGGTGTCTCTCTTGATCACTCTCTACCTTATTTTCTTGAAACAAGGTCTCTTACTGAACTTGGAAACCTGGGGTTCACTAACTAGATGGCCAATGAACTTCTGAAATCTCTTATCATTGCCTCCCCAAACAGGGATTACAGGCATGCCATTGCACTGGCATTCTGTGTGTGTGTGTGTGTGTGTGTGTATCTATCATCTATCTGTCTATATAGTGTATGTATATGATGTGCGTGTGCATGTTTGTGAGTGCGGGTGTGCATACCACTCCTTGTATGAGACAGAGTCTGGTGTTTACCACTGGGTTTGCTAGGCTAGTTGGCCCTCAAGCTTCTGGGGAGTATCCCATCTCTGGCTTCTGTCATGCTGTAGCAACTCTGGGGTTGCTGAAGTTTACTACTACGTCTGGCTTTCTACGGGTTCTGGGAATCAAAACTCAAGCTCTCGCACTTGCGAGGCAAGCCCTTCACCCACTGAACCGTCTTCCTGTGTCCACTCTGGATTTTAACACGGGTGCTGGGATCGAGGTAGGTCTTCCTGCTTGGACAGCAAGCACTTTGCCCACTGGACCATCTCCCAGGCTCTGTAGTTAGAGCTTTAAAAAAAAAAAAAAAAAAAAAAAATGTTTGCCTTCTTCTTCCGCCCTTCCTTTCCCATGTTAGGAATGGAATTCCAGGCCTCCTCTGCGCTAAGCAATCACTGTGCTGCCGAGCTCCACTCAGCCCTGGGCTTAATTTAAAGTGTTCTACTGTCTTTCACTCTGTACATTTACCAGATCTCTAAAGTAAGACCAAAGGTGGCTGTGGCCTGGATGGTCCTGCATCAGTAGCACCAGATAGAGAGGGTAATGGGAGGTGGAAGGAGTAGCTTCCAGAAGCTCGATTGTCTAAGGACATCTGCCCTCTAATGAGCAAGGTGTTGTGAAGACCCCAGTAGGCTGGATGCCGCATAACATGGCCTGATGGAAAAGCCAGTGAGGGAAGCATGGTGAGGGATGATTGACGGGCGGCTACCGTGACTGGGCTCGAGGGATGGGCTGAGAGGAAGAGCAAGAGAACCTGACTAGTCTACCATTCCAGCCTCACTGCCAGCTCTCTGGGACTCATTCTGTACATTCTGAATGTGGGACATTTCATCTTAGGGACAGAAAAGACAGGATTATAGCAAAGTAGGATTGGTTAAATATGCCCAAAGCTTTCTTACTTGAGATCATTCCCTTAATACATTTATGTACTCATTATTATAAGATGGTGAAATTAAACAATTGTATAAGAACAGAGAGTCACATGTAATGAAAAGTAAAAATCACAACCATTTGGGTAATTTTGTGTGTTTCATTGGCTCTAATTCCAAATGAGTGTGTGATCTAAAGCACATTCCTTTACCATTGGAGTATTAGTCTGTTTTCTGTTACTGTAACTGATCCCAGAGACTAGGTGTCTTATAGAGAAGAGAGGTTTATGCAGCTCACAGTTCTGGAGGTTCAAGGACATAGCCATGGTTATCACCTGGGCTTTGGTGAAGACAGCATGGCTGGAGTGTGGGTGAGAGGGTGAGATCATTACAAGACAGGAAGCCAGAGAGTGACTAGGGTCCCATGAGAACCACACTCAAAGCTGTAAGGACCTTTTTACTAGGCACCACCGACTAAAAGTACAACCAGTTAATTAGTGACTGAGTTCCAATGTATGAAACCTTAGGGGAGGTGGTGACATACTCTACTCAAACCCAGCCACTCTCCAAACAAAGTAAGTTTCACTTATTCATAATTAATTTCATGTGGAATAACCACACCTTTTAAAATTAGAGACTCAGAAAATTTTGCTCTGCAAAATGAATGCTTTGAAAATAATTGCATGGATGTACAAAATTTTCAAAGAAAAAAGTAAAAGTGTATTTGAAAAAAGAAAGACTACTGTGATATAGAATAGAATGGTATTAAATTTGTGTATGTATTAATTTGAAAAAAATTTAAATCTTAGGAAGGTAACACAAGACACTAAAAATGATGCTAAAGAAAAAAAATCAGGTTGTTTTAGGAAGGTTGAGTTTAGAAAGTTATGCCCACTCTGAAGAGACATAACACAGAGAAAGAAAATAGCTCAGGGGAAATAGCATCGTATGTAAGATACAGCCAATCCGCCCATCCTGGTTGCCCTGGAATCTCAGGAAAGATGCTTAAGGCTCATAGGATAAAGGGAGGGTTCTGTGAGGAAGAGAAGGGGCCGTGGAAATGCACGGGGCAAGCCATAGCATCCTTCCTCTGAATGTAGCTCTAAGAGGCATGGCTACTGCCTCCGTGTGTCAACTAACGCTATTACTGCTCACATTGAACCACAGTATTTAATGAAAATGCCATGACAACGCTGGCATTTAGCACGGGCATTTTGCTGTTCTGAGCATTTCCCATAGCCAAGTGGTAAAGTCTGCCAAGCCTTTACTTGGTTAATTATATTTATCCATTCAATATTATTTACTGAAATATCTTCTTTGTGCCAGGTACCATGGATACAGCCAACAGCTGCTAATGGAGCTTAGTTCTGGGAGAGACAGATATTAAACAACTAAATACAAAATAAGCATTTAATTAAATAAGATGGATGAGAGTTTAAAAGGGCACATGTTCTAGGTGGCCCAGGGGGAAGGCTGCCTTACAGTTGTTCGATTTGTTGTTGTTTTGATGGGGTAGGGGGTAATTTTATTTTTTAGATCAGGTCATGTATCCCAGGCTGGCTTCAAACTCACTAGGTAGCTGTGGTGGTTAGAACAGGAAGGACCCCTAGAGACTCACTCCATAAGGAGTGGCACTGTTAGGAGGCGTGGCCTTGTGGGAGTAGGTGTGGCTTTGTTGGAGAAAGTGTGTCAGTCTGGTTGGGGTGGGCTTTGAGGTTGCAAAGGCTCCAGCCAGTTCACTTCCTGCTGCCTGCCGATCCAGCTCCTCCTCCAGCACCATGTCTGCCTGCATACTGCCGTGCTTCCCACCATGATGACAAATGGACCGAACCTCTGGACTGTATGATATTTTATTTGTATGTTAATAAATAAAGTTGCCTGGAGATCAGAGGTCAAATAGCTATTAAGCAGAAGTCAAGCGGTGGTAGCACACGCCCTTAATCCAATCACATGACAGGCAGAGTCTCTGTGTGGTCAAGGACACAGCCAAACATGGTGACACGAGTCACCATGTACCAACCCAGTACCAGTACCAACCATAGAGACCTGGAGGTCTGTATAGACAGGCAGTGACAAGGAAGTCATGTGGCTGGGCTTAGAGCCAATGAGAAGGCAGAACAGAAAAAGAATCAAAACACGAGTCAGGCAGGTAAAAACTCTCTCTGGGGAAGCTACTGCTGATGGTAAGCTAAAGCTAGTCACGGCTATTGCTCTGATCTCTTTGGCTATTTCCTCTGTATTTGGCTCTGTGTTTCTTATTTACTAAGACTGTTTAGAATTTCCTCTACAACTGTAAGTCAACTCCAGTTAAATGCTTTCCTTTATATCATAGAGGTACCATGGTCATGGTGTCTCTTCACAGCGACAGAAATCCTAACTAAGACAGTAGTAGCCCAGGATAACTTTGAACCTCTGATCTCTCTCCTCCTCTCATGTGTTAGAATTACAGATGTGTGCCACAAAGCCTGCTTGACATGGTGCCGGGAACCATCACCAGGGCTTTGTGCATGCTGGGCAAGCTCTCTGTTATCTAAGCCACACTGGCGGAGCATTTCAAACACTGAGATGTGACAGTCCAGCAGGTCTGACATCTCCCTGGAGGAGTGAAGCAACGCTCGAAGGAAGGAGCCCTCTACTGTGGCAACCCCATGGAATTATTCCTGTCTTCAGAGAGGCGTTTTATTTTTTGGATGGGGTCTCATGTAGCCCAGGCTGGCCTTGAACATGCTATGTAGCAAGGATGACCTTGAGCTTCCGATCCTCCTGTCTCCGTCTCTGGGTGGTACTGGGGCTCAAACCCTGGGCTTCATTCGTCCTAGACAAATACTCTGCCAACTGAGCTACATCCCTCGTTCTTTCGTAGACTCTACTGTCTGGTAAATCATAAAATCATACAAATTAGAAGGAAAAAGAGGCAGCATTAAAACAGAACCAACCTAGAATATATATATATGTATATATATATATATATATATACATATATATATATGTCAAGAAAACAACAACAACAACAAACAATTTTAAAAAGATGGGCTAAGGAACATTTCTCAAAAGAAGAAATACAGGAGGCTGGAGAGGTGACTCGGTGGCTAAACCCAATGGCTACTCTTCCAGAGGACCTGAGTTCAATTCCCAGCACCCACATGGTGGCTCACAACTGTCTGTAACTTTAGGTCCAGAAGTTCTCTCCTCTTCTGGCTTTTGTAGGCACCAGGCACATGTGGTACACAGACATACATGCAGGCAAACACCCCTGAACATAAAAACTAAATAAACAATTTTTAAAAAGGAAGTACACAAATAGCTAGTTAATATTTTTTTAAGTGTTCAACATTAGCCATCAGGGAAATGCAAAATAAAATTAGAGATTCCATCACATCTCCATCAGAATGACTATCATCAAAAAACAAAACAAAAACAAACAAACAAAAACAAAACAGCGACAGCTGGGTGGCAGTGGTCGCACACGCCTTTAATCCCAGCACTCGGGAGGCAGAGGCAGGCGGATCTCTGTGAGTTCGAGGCCAGCCTGGTCTACAGAGCTAGTTCTAGGACAGCCAGGGCTACCTAAAGAAAGCCTGTCTTGAAAAATCAAAAGAAGAAGAAGCAAGAGAAAAAGGAGGAGGAGGAGGAGGAGGAGGAGGAGGAGGAGGAGGAGGAGGAGGAGGAGGAAACAAGGGATAACAAGGTTGTCAAGGATGTGGGAGAATGGGAGCGCTTCTTCTCCGTTGATGGGAGGCTAAAGTGATGCAGCCACTGTGGAAATCAGGGTGGAGGTTTCTCAAAAAGCTACAAGTAGATCTACCATATGATACGGCTACGGCACTCCTGGGCTCCACCCCAACGACTCCGTATCCTACTACAGACACACTAGCTCAGCCATGTGCATTGTCTCTCTATTCACAATAGCCAGGAAAGGGAAATAGCTTAGATGTCCATCAACTGATGACTAGACCATGAAAATGTGGTACACAGAGACAGTAAACTTTTATTCAGCTATAAAGATTATGAGATTTGCAGAAAAATAGGTGGAACTAGATAATATTATGTATAAAATAAATAAATATAATGTTTAATAGTATACTGAAGGCCCAATAAGACAATTGAACCATGTTCCCTTTTATATGTGGATCCTAGCTTCAGATTTTTGGATTCATGTGTCCAATTTGGAATGTGAACAGAAGCCAGGAAGCTAGAAAATGGGCCATGAGAGGGCGGAGAACAGGGGATTTTGTGTGGGTAGGATGCGTAGAAGAGGAGAAGTGTGCTGGTTAGTTTATGCCAACCTGACACAAACCTAGATGTACTTGGGAAGAGAGACTCTCCGTTGAAGACTTGCCTCCATCAGCGTGGCCTGTGGGCAGGTGCCTTAGTTAGGGTTTCTATTGCTGTGAGAAAACACCATGACCAAAAGCAACTTGGAAAGGAAAGGGCTTATTTCACTCACAGTTCCATATAACATAGTTCATCATCAAAAGTAGTGAGGGTGTCTGGTGGTGATGGCACATGCCTTTGATCCCAGCACTCCAGAGGTAGAGGCCAGCCTGGTCTACAGAGTTAGTTCTAGGGTAGTGTGGGTGCTCACAGAGGCCCCAGTAAGACCTTACTCAAGGTCAGAGAATCTGAGCTTGCTTTACCTAGCAGGGCTGCATAATGGGATGACTTGACCATGGGCATGGGTACCAGGTGTTTTGAAGAGTCTACACTTGGCTGTACATTGTGCTTTGATCTTGAAAAAAGGAGAGGTCTTTTGCCTCTCCCCTTGGTAGTGTATAAAAAAGCTCATTAGAATAACTCTCAAGGCGGCTGGGTATTGACGCAGGGCCCTCCTGAAGCTACCCTGTGTCTCTGTCTTTCTCTCTGTCTATATTTCTATCTAATACTTCCTCATTCCTCTCTCCTCCCCACAAGAACCCTTCAACAGATGGGAGCTGGTCTCCCCCAGGGTAGCCAGGGCTACACAGAGAAACCCTGTCATGAAAAACAACAAAAAAGCGGTCAGGATGCAGGAATCTGGAGGCAGGAGCTGATGTAGAGTCCATGGAGGGGTCCTGCTTACTGTGCCATGGCTTGTTCACTGCTTTCTTAAAGAACCCAGGACCACCATCCCAGGGGTGGCTCCGCCCACAATGGCCTCTTCTCTTATGAATCATGAATCAAGAAGATGCCCTTCGGGCTTGCTTACAGCCCAATCTTATGGAGACGGTTTCTCAGTTGAGGCACCATCCTCTCTGATGACTCTAGCTTGTATCAAGTTGACATAAAACCAGCCGGTACAGCCTATCTTTGGGCATGTTTTTGACTGCTAACTGATGTACAATGTTGGCCCATTGTGGGTGGTGCCAACCCTCAGCAGGTAGACCTGGGTTACATAAGAAATAGAGCTGAGCAGGCCAGGAAGTCGAACTCCTGCTGATTCAGTTCCTGCCTCCAGGTGTCTGTCTTGAGTTCCTTCCAGTCTAAGCTCCCTCCGTGATGGAAAGGAAGTCAAATAAACCCTTTCCTCCCCCAAGCTGCTTTTGGTCAGTATTTTATCACAGGAACGGAAAGCCAACCAGGATGGATGTTGGTACTGAAAGCGGGGTATTGCTGTGACAGCTGGCCATGCTTGGAGGATGACTGTGAATGTCCTGGGGCTTTGTTCACAGCGAAGGAATCAGAGTTGGTGTACACTGTGAGCAGAGCGCTGAGCGGGACTGGTCTGGAGGAGTTCTGGAGGAGTTAGTGGGCAGGGACAGAGAAGGTTAACTCCGTGCCAAGGCATTATTTCCTTTTCGGGGGTTGGGGGTGGAGGGAAGAGACCCAACCAGACTCATCAAGTTCTTATAGTCTTGGAACCTTAAATACTAGTCCTGTGTACCTTGAAGCAAATCTAGATGGTGACAGGCAGCTTTAAAGCTCTTGGGCAAACAACGGTGTGCTTGCCTGGATAGCTCCTGGATAGCTCTTTTAATTCCTGTTTCTTGAGGTCTGGTGGAGTTGAGCACTGCTTCCCTTCTCTTGTGTAAGTACCGGAGATGGTGGAGAGAAGGAAAGATGGACGTGCCAGGCAGATGTCAGAACCTCTTCTGTCCCTGGTGCCCTCCCCTCTCTTTCTTTCCCCTTCCCCTTCCTTCCCCTCCCGTCCCCTCCCCTCTCTTTCCCTTCCCTCCTTTCTCTCCCGTCTTCCCTTCTCTCTCCCCTTTCTCTCTCTTCGCTGGGAGAGACTATGAAACTTCAAGGACAGTCCAGACTCAGGGCTTTTAGGATGGAAGAGTGTGAGAGGGAGAGGAGTGGACCGCGGCCACCTCTGTAAACACCCAATGACAGTGACTGGTGATGAGCCAGCTCCTGGGTGGGGAGAAAAGGAAGCCAGTGAAGAGATGTCAGGGGGAAAGGCCGAATGGGTATGGTGTCCACCACATCTGTGGGGTTTGGAAGGTTTTGGTGGTGGGTGAAGGGGTGGGGCCTGTGTTGCAGAGCTGAGAGGGGGAGGTGAGGAAACAGATAAGAAGGCACAGATAAGACTTTAGAAATGTGACTGTAAAGAGGAAGAGAGATAAGGCTGAAGGTGAAGGCAAGGTCTAAGGAAGGCTTTGAGGGTTTATGTTTTGTTTTTTAAGATTTATTTATTTTATTTATTTATTTTCTGTACGAGTGCTCTATCTGCATGTAGGGCTTTATGCCAGAAGAGGGCATCAGATCCCACTAGAGATGGTTTTGAGCCACAATGTGGTTGCAGGGAATTTGAACTCAGGACGCCTGGAAGAGCATCCAGTGCTCTTATTTATTGAGCATCTCTCCAGCCTGAGGTTTTGTTTTTATTGAGAACAGAAAACATTTTCTTTAAATAAAAAAACCAAACAAACATAATTTTTATTTATTTTATGTTTATGGGTGTTTTGCCTGCATTGATGTCTGTGTACCACATACCTGGTGCCTGAGGAGGCCAGAAGAGGGCATTGGATCCATCCCCTAGGACTGGAGTTACAGATAGCTGTGAGCCATAATGTAGTTGCTGGGAATCGAACTCTGGTTCTCCGGAAGAACAGCCAGTGCTCTTAACTGCTGAACCATCTTAAGAGGAAACTATGTGAAGCCCGTCTTTGGGAAGAGTCCAGTTGAGACTCCTAGAGAGTGGTAACAAAGGGAGTAGCAGGGTTTGGGGTGTGGCCCAGTGGTAGAGAGCTCATCCTTCCAGCAGGAGGCCCTGGGCCTGAACCACAGGGGAGCAGGATTTAGCTTCCTCAGGAGGGCAGGAGAAGCAAGGTGCTGGAAAGAACAAGCTTCCCAGGGAGGCAGACAAGGGTTATGGACTTCTCTCACTAGTGATGAGCGGGCAGGGTGTGGATCCAGCTCATGCCTCAATCTCTTACACTGCCAACAACCCACAGAAGTGTAGAGACCTTTGTTGAATGAATTCGTGACACCATGGTTCTAACTAGTACTGTTTACATTTATTTCCCTAGTTTTCTGTTTTTAGTTCTTTCTTTCTTTCTTTCTTTCTTTCTTTCTTTCTTTCTTTCTTTCTTTCTTTCTTTCCTTCTTTCTTTCTTCTTTTCTTTCTTCCCTTCTCCTGGGTATTTGGGGCTCAAGTTCATTGGTGTTTACCTCTTCAGTGGACTCTGGCATTGGTCCCTTTACACACTCCTGACTGAATAGGACAGATGAGGAAGCCAGTCTCTTCTGTTGCAAAGACCCAGAGTACCATCAATATGGTTGACACAATCTGTCAGCTGAGGTGACTGTGTATGTGTGTGTGTGTGTGTGTGTGTGTGTGTGTGTGTGCAAGATCCATAGTACCAACAATATGGTTAACAAAATCTGTCAGCTGAGGTGACTTCAGTGTGTGTGTGTGTGTGTGTGTGTGTGTGTGTACATGTATGTGTGTGTTCTATTTACCATTTCTTCCCCATAGTAGAGATTTAAAACAGCAACAAGTGTAATTTCCCCCTTTTCTGTGGCAGCTGAGTCCTCCTCATGCATTATCAAAGATGCTCCTGCCATTGGTCGGTTCCCAGTCCATAGGTCTGTGGGCATTCAGTGTGCCTTGTCTTCAAATGCGTGTTTAATCACCCTCAAAAGCCCTTCATTACATCCTTTTACTTCACTGCCACCAGCATTATTCCTTATTTAGATGTAAGTACTTTTGAAAAACAAAATGATAATTATGGTGATTTTCTTTTTAGTACGGGGAATCCAATACTCAGATTTTTATGGGCACATTTAGGTGGCATTTTTTTTTTTTTTTTTAAGATGGGCTCAAGAAATAGAATTAGGCTATAGTTAAGGAATTTACTTTGTATCTCAATAAACTGTACTGCTGAGGCCAGTAGTAATTTCTGTGGGACCTGTGCACAGTAAGGTGAGGGGGGTTTTAATTCATGATGAAAGCCGAAAGCCTGGAGATGATGGTTGCCGGGGCAGGAAACCAGACTGAAAGGATGTGGCAGTTTGATGCTCCTGACCTGGTGTTCAAAATTTACTAATGGTACTAAAAATAATAAACAAAAAAGAAGCAAAATGATTTATAACATTAGTATTTTAGTAAAAAAAAAATAAAAGAAAGAAAGAAGGAAAGAAAAGAAATTTAGGAAAGGGCAAATAAGTTTTTTTTTTTTTTTAATCTACTCAGAAGATGAACATCACAAGTTCTAAGCCTGTGTAGGCTACAGAGTGCCTTCAAGGCTAGGCTGGGCAGCTAATCAAGACCCTGTATTAAAATGAGAAAGTGGAGAAAAAGAAACAAAAAGACAATGAAAATTAAAGAAAATTATGGAGCTAGGGAAAGCCCCATTACTATTTTGGCAATTTCCATCCTGTTTTTCTTTGTTGTTGTTGTTTTGGTGTTTTGGTTTTTTGAGACAGGGTTTCTCCGTGTAGTTTTGGTGCCTGTCCTGGATCTCGCTCTGTAGACCAGGCTGGCCTTGAACTGGCTCTGCCTTCTGAGTGCTGGGATTAGAGACGTGCGCCACTGCTGCCTGGCTTCCATCCTGTTTTTTTGTAGCACGCGAATAAATCTCAATCAAATTACATCATTGAGGCCATGCTCTGTACCTTGGTGGTCCTAAATTTTACCTACCATGAGCAACTTTTCAAGATGATAAGTCTTTGAAAGCTGGGTATGGTGGTGGTGTCCGCCATTAATCCCTGCATCCCCTGTGCTGTAGCATACAGGGCTTTATTTTACTGTTAGTTAGCGTTTACTCATACTAAGTTAAACAATCTCTTTCTTATGCCTCTTGGGAAGCCCAGGAAAGTTTTACTGCAGAGGTTCTGAAAACTGAGCATTTAAGTCTTTCTTAGTGTTCTGTATTCTGAGATACACTATTCAGCTGGGCCCAAGGGAATGGATTTCTCCAGACAACAAGATTTGGGTAACAAGTTTGGCTTAGAAATCTGTTGGCAGAAAGCATGGATGAAAGAGTTATCTTAATAAAATGGCAACTGGGGGATTTTGCTGAAGCTGCTTTCAAAACATGATTTCTTCGTACTGACGTAAGGACAGAATAATGATTGTGAGGTTTGGTTTCTGTATGAGTGTTTTGGGGGCTTTCCGGTTAAAAAGTGTTATTCATTCATACTGTACAAGTATGCCAAAAATATGCCTACCGATGCAGAAGGGATCATCATGCTTCGCTGTCCCATGCGAACCCTAAAACTTAAGGCCACCTGTTTGAAGTGTGTTCAGTTTCACACTTTGAAACGACTTCCAGGCAACTCGGTTCAGCATCGGTATCAAAGTTAAAAGCTGCTGAAACGACCATTCCCTTCACTTCCCAAAGCAAATCAGGCATCTTAGATCTAGGAGGGCGAGACTAACTTCTGCTTGTTGTGAGGTCTGTGGGTCTTGTGTCCTATGTCTTACAGTGTAACTATCCCTTATCACAAACCTACAACTCCTGGGATTTACAGTCAAAGCTGTCTCACCTGAGTCTCAGGCTTACAAAATTTCAACCAGGTTGTGATCGTTTCTCCACAAAACAAACCCGAGGCATACTTTTGAAAAGCAAAATGTGTCTTGAGATATTTTTGCATTACTATTTTGAGGGTCCTGACACATTTTCCCACACGCTTACCATTTGAAATGAGTCACCGAAAACCACGTAGCATGTTCCCTCTCCCAAATGTTATCGCTTCAAGGCAAAAACTGCTCAAAATTTAGGGTGCAAAAGAGTAGACTGGACCCTTGATAAAACGCACTTCCAGGCCACAAGAGTTCAATCTGCCTTCGACTAGCCAAATGTGTTTTTCTAACTACTTCATCAACTCTATCATTTCACGTACACATTTTCGATACCCTTGAGGGAATTCCCCTAGTCCTGATGGAAGCCCAAGAATTAATCTCGTGGGTGACTCTGTTTGGCTCTTCTGATGCAGGCAATGGGGAGCTGCTTGGATTCCGATCCTGTATAACAGGGGCAAGCTCATTGGAGGGCATTAGAAACACTACCCCTGGGCAGTTGAATTCTCTTCACAGTTTTTCATTCTTTGTTTTTATTGTTGTTTTTTGTTTGTTTTTGAGGCAAGATCTCACTATTTAGCCCTGGCTGTCCTGGAACTCACTCTGTAGACCAGGCAGGCCTCAAATTCACAGAGATCCAACTGCCTCTATCTTCCAAGTGCTGGGACTAAAGGCGTACGCCACCACATCTGGTTGGTTGAATTCTCATATTACGTGTTGGGCTTCTGTTGCATGGGATCAAAACCAGGGTCTTACACATGCTAGACAAATGGTCTGCCACTGAGCTCTATCCACAGCTTGTTTTTGTTTTTGTTTCTTTTCTTTTTAAGTCAGTCTCATTTTGTGGCTTAGGCTGACCTTGAACTCATGACAATCTTGCTGTCTTGACCTCCCATCTGCTGGGATTACAGATATGAGCCACCATGATTGGCCACAAGAGTTCAGTCTGCCTTCAATTAGCTAAATGTGCCTTTCCAACTACTTGATCAACTCACTCTATCATTTTCTAACAACATTTTTTTTTCCTTTTTGGTGAATACATTGTAAATACTCTTGAGGGAATTCACCTAGAGAAGGGCATCCAAAGGCTTATTTCCTCAGAAATCCCAGTATGGCATTTAGACCATAGACAAATCTCAAGAAATAGTAGTTGAGTGCCGTTTAGCACTCGGGAGGCAGAAGCAGGTGGATCTCCATGAGTTTGAGGCCAGCCTGGGCTACAGAGCAAGTTCCAGGACAGCCAGGGCTACACAAAGAAACCCTGTTTTGAAAAAAATAAAACAATAAGTAAATAAAGAATTTTTTAAAAAGATTTACTTATTTATTATGTACACAGAAGAGGGTGCCAGATCTTATTACAGATGGTTGTGAGCCACTGTGTGGGTGCTGGGAATTGAACTCAGGACCTCTGGAAGAGCAGTCAGTGCTCTTAACCTCTGAGCCATCTCTCCAGACTGTAAATAAATTTTTTTTAAAGTTTGAAAAGAAATTAAAATGTTTATGCTGCATACTCTTACAAAATTAAAAGGACATCCCCTACACACACACACACACACACACACACACAGAGAGAGAGAGAGAGAGAGAGAGAGAGAGAGAAATAGACAATCCAAAGGATGGGAGAGAAAAATTTGTAAGTCATAAATTTGACAAAGAACTTCTTTTCAGAATATGAACTCAATAAGAAAAAGACAATAACTCAGTTTAAACCACAGGCAAATAATCTAGATGAACATTTCTCCAGAACAATAACAATTGATAACCAAAAGCAAGCAGCCAATAAGTGTTGTGGAAGATTAGTTACAGATGTGTTACCTTTGTTTATGCCGTGGAATATTTGTTTAATGATGTAAAGATGTGTTGCATTCTTTTATGTTGCATTTGTTCAACTCTGTGAAGCTGTGTTACTGTGCCTGTGTAAAACACCTGATTGGTCTAATAAAGAGCTGAACGGCCAATAGGGAGGCAGGAGAAAGGATAGGCGGGGCTGGAAGGCAGAGAGGGTAAATAGAAAAAGAAGAAGAGGAGGAGCAAGAAAAGGAGGAGAAGAGGAGGATGCTGGGGGCCAGCCACACACACTACCAGCCACAGAGTAAAAAGGGGAAAAAAAGGAATATAGAATAAAGAAAGGCAAAAAGCCCAGAAGCAAAAGATAGACAGGATAATTTAAGTTAAAGAAAGCTGACTAGAAACAAGCCAGACTAGGGCCGGGCATCCATAAGTAAGAATAAGTCTCCGTGTATTTGTTTGGGAGCTGGGTGGCAGGCCCTCAAAGAGCAAAGAGAAAAAAAGAAAAAACAACTATAAATATGTTCATGTAAAAATGCTTGACGTGATTCATAATTGGAGAGATGCAGATCAAAACTGGAATGAGACGCCACATCATGCAGAGCAGAGCAGCTATTACCAACCAATGTCAGACTGTGGGGAAGTCACAAGCCTCAACTACCCCCGGTGAGAAGGTACAGTTACCATGGAAACTGGCTGGCAGTTCTTCAAAAACTTAAACATAAAAATAGCCAGAGATTCCGCTCACAGATTTATAACCAAGAGAAATAAAAACATATGCTCACCTAAGAACCCATCATGAATGTTCATAGTCACAATATAGATTATATATTTGTGTGTGTGTGTGTGTGTGTGTGTGTGTGTGTGTATCCATATTACTCAAAAGGTGGAGAGAGACACTTACATACCCAACAAACTCATTCAAACAAAATTTGATACAATCAGATAATGGAAAGCTCTTTAACTTCGGAAAGGAATAATTATTGATAGATGCTACATGGATTAAAAAGTAATATTTAGGGCTGGAGAGATGGCTCAGAGGTTAAGAGCACCAACTGCTCTTCCAGAGGTCCTGAGTTCAATTCCCAGCACCCACATGGTGGCTCACAACCATCTGTAATGAGATGGCACCCTCTTCTGTATACATAATAAATAAATAAATCTTTTTTAAAAAAAAGTAATATTTAATTATATTAGTAACTTTTTTTTACCGCTGTGACCAAACATCCAACAAATCAACTAGAGGAAGGAAGGGCATGTTTTGGCTCATGGCTTGAGAGTACAGTCCTTCAAGACAGGGGAGGCATGCTGCAGACGTGAGGTACAGGCCACATTGCATCTGCACACAGGAAGCAGAGGGAGCTGGTAGTTGGGGTGCACTTGCTTAGTCTTTTTCATTTAGTCTGGGATTCCTGCCCATGGAATGATGGTGCTCACAGGCAGGGTGGATCGTTTCGCTCAGTTCAAACCATCTCTAGAAACCCTTCACAGACATCCACAGAGGTGTGCCTCTTAGGTAACTCTAAGTCCCGTCAAGTTCATAGTCCAGATAAATCATCACAATAGTAAAAGACACCAGTCACAGGAGGCCACGCGGTATATGATTCCTTCTGTTCATGAAGTGTCCAGAACAAGAAGTAGATTAGTTGTTGCTTAGGACTGGGGTCCCAGAGGGGTGAGGGTGGGATATTGAGGGTAGAGAGGCTATCGGGAGGCGATAGCTCAAGGGTAAAGAATAGCATATTTCTAAATGCAATGCAAGTGTTTGTATCCTCACAAATGTGTTGCAAAAATAGTTCTAAAATAGTTTAAAAACATTGCAACCAAATGAATGGTCCTATAGCAGTCTGGGTTAGTCTCAGACAAAATGGAGACTATCTGGAAACAAACAGGATGTGAATCTTCCTGGAAGTTATCCATCAGTATCAGGTTTCATAAGGAGACTTCGGTAAGAATGGGATAGTAGGGAGTTCAAGGGTATATTTTTCGGGGCAAGACCCAGCAATATAATAATCTGATCATTAAGGTTGAATTCATGCACTATGGCAAGAAGAAATGGTATTCTTTCACAAAACCCGAACAAAGGTTGAATATATTCTGATCAAAGTGCTTTGGGATCTTCTGATTAAATCTCTGCTAGTATTAAAGACAGAGGGGAAAAAAATGGCTACACTGGTTTTGGTCAACTGCCAGAATTACTGCTCATAATATAAGAGTAGTCTTCAACAGTTAAATTCACAGTGGTCCCCAGAGAACAAGAGTTAGCTGAAATAATACACTGATAAAAACCACCAGTTGGGGCCAAGACATGGCTCCGTGGTTAGAAGCACTGGTTCTCTTCTGGAGGACCTGGGTTAGATTCCCAGCATGCACTTGGGCAATCATAACTGTCTGTAATTCCAGTTCCAGGGGATCTGACACCCTCTTATGACCTCCATGGACATCACACACACACACACACACAGGCTGCACAGCCATACATGCAGAAAACAGCCACAGAAAGTGACGTCTGTTTTATTTTTGTTTGTTTTTTATTTGAGACACTACTGTCTGACTATTTTGATTTTCCTTCTTTCTTTCCTTCTTCCTTCCTTCCTTTCTTTCTTTTTTTGTTTTTTCAAGACAGTTTTTCTGTGTATCTCTGGCTGTCTGGAACTCACTCTGTAGACCATGCTGGTTTTGAACTCAGAGATCCACCTGCCTCTGCCTCCCGAGTGCAGGGATTAAAGATGTGTGCCACCACTTCCTGGCTCTATTTTGGTTTTCTTAAGGCTTTTAATTTTTAAAAGCCATTGAAGGAAGGTGAGATGGTTTAATGGGTGACCTGAGTTTGATCCCCAGGACCCAATGTTGGAAAGAGAAAACCAATTCTTGTGTGTTGTCCTCTTCCATGTGTCCATGGCCTGCATCCCTCTGCCCCCAACTAACTAAATAAGTAAATGAACAGATGAATAAGTAACTGTATTTTTAATTTTTTTGTTTGTTTGTTTGGTTGGTTGGTTTTTCGAGACAGGGTTTCTCTGTGTAGCTTTGACACCTGTCCTGGAACTCACTCTGTAGCCCAGGCTGGCCTCGAACTCACAGAGATCTGCCTGCCTCTGCCTCCCGAGCGCTGGGAATGAACGCATACACCACCACCGCCCGGCTTATAACCGTATTTTTTTTTAAAGCCAAACAAATTTAAAATTTACAATTTAAAGGCAAATGTTCAATCACAAAAGTTTGACATAAAATTCTCTATCAGTAAGTACTGGGTGGAATCATCATGCTTCATATTCACTGCACGATATGGAGTCTGCGCACACTTCCCTCCATAGCATCACAGAGGGACCAGCCGAAGCCCATCCTGCTTGAAGTCCTACATCCAATAGTTAACTGTTCTGGAATTATCCTTCCAGAAGAGGGCAAGGGAGAGAGCAGCGTCTAGTTGACAGGCCAAACTGTGGAAGCCCTGTTCCTGAAGCTGGCATTGGCAGGCTGTGTGCATTCCAGTCATCCCAGCACCAGGAGGCAGAATCCGAAACTGGATCCCAGCGGTTGAGAGCATTCTTAGCATTCAGGGGCCCTGGGTTTGATCACATATACACATGTGTACGTGCCGAGAGAGTTATAAAGCTAAGGTTATAAAGGATGGAAGTTCTGTAGGGAGTGGGGTTTTTCCTCACACATGGTGAGGGGGATCCTAGTGTAGCAAAGGCTACTTGGTGAGATGCAGACCCACCCCCACTGTCCACAGTAACCCAGCCGCTGAATCTCCCCCGTCTGGTGTTCTTCCTCTGCCTGGTGAAAGGGCTGAGCTATTTTATAGTCACCAGGAGACTATTTCAGACATTAACATTTTATAACTGTCTTAACTAATCCTATTTATCAGATGTGGAGAGAAACCGGAATTTTCCACTAACTTTATTTTGTTTCTATCTTTTCTTTCTCCCTCAAGGAAATGTCCTTTTTATCAGGAAGGGTGTTAAGAAGGATTTGTGATGCTATTGAGGTGTTAAAGCCTCATAAGAAAATGTAATTTTAAACCCTGACTCAGACCTTGGGGATACACCTCTGAAACAGGAAGAGCCCCCATGACTGCTGGGTGCCCTGTCAGATTGACAGGAGGTTCTCACCGAGTCCATCCACTCATTCCTTGTACAAAGTCTGTGAGGCATTGCTAATGGAACAGGAACAACCGGTTCCTCTTAAGGCCTCAGGCCCAGCTTACACCTCACCCCAGGTTTTCCTTCTTGCAACAAATATTTACTGAGCATCTACTGTTTGGGATCCTGAACCTACATCCATGACAGAGTTGACAGGGTCTTCGCTCCTAAGAGCTTAGGGAGAGGGACAAAACCAAAAAAATAAAAATAAAAAAATGAAAACAGGGGGCTGGAGAGATGGCTCAGTGGTTAAGAGCACTAACTGTTCTTCGGGAGGACACAGGTTCAATTCCCAGCACCCACATGGCAGCTCACACCTGTCTGTAACTACAGTTCCAGGGCTTCTGACATCTTCACACAGGCAAAACACCAATGCACATAAAATAAAGAGAAGAAATTAAAAAAAAAAAAATGAAAACAAGGGGGTGGAGAGAAGGTTCAGTGGTTAAGAGGAGCAGCTGCTCTTACAGAGGACCTGGGTTCGATCCTAGCACCCATACAGTGGCTCACAGCTGCCTGTAACTCCTGTTCCACGGGCCTAGGCACACATGTGGCAAACAGCCATATGTGCAGGCAAAACATTCATACATAAAAATAAAGATACAAATTAAAACGAAACGAAACCCATGAAAACCCAACCAACAAACACTATCAATTATGATAAGAGGTAATAAAGAAGTGAGGAAGCCTCCACGCGGCTTCCTTTTAACTTCGGGTCTCAGATTCGAGGTCTTCCCGTCAGGGAGCTCAGTCGTTCAGCTAGAATGACTGGCCAGCCAACCCCAGGGACCCTTCTGTCTCTACCTCCCCCGCACTGGGATTGTAGGTGTTTGCCACATGCCCAGTTCACCTGATGCTGGGGAGCAAACTCAGGTTCTCATGCTTGCACAGGAAGGAGTTTGTTAATGAAGCCATCTCCCTAATCCTAAAGAAAATATATGTGCTGATGTGTATGCTCGTGGAGAGGCCAGAGGTGGACATCACATTGGTTGTCTACTTTTTTTTTTTTTTTTTTTTTTTAAAGACAAGGTCTGTCTACATAGCCTTGGCTGTCCTGGAACTCACAAGGTAGACCAGGCTGCCTTTGAACTCAGAGCTCAGCCTGTCTCCGCCTCCTGAATGCTGGGATTAAAGGCATGTGTCACCATGCCAACAGCCCACCTATTTTTTTTGAGAAGAGATTTCTCACTGAACCTGGAGCTCACTGTTTTTGCTGGAAAGCTGCCCCGCAAGCCTTGGGATCTGCGTGTGACGCCCAACGCAGGGGCTGCAGACAGGCGGCCACCCGGGTAGGATATCTGCACTCAGGACCTCAAGCCCTTGCAGCGAACACTTCACTCGGAGCCTCGGAGTCGTCTCCTCAGCCCCTCCTGGGCGAAGCTGAAGGTGACTTCTGTGTTTGGCTTTGTAGTTTTACTGCCTTTGACGGCGAACAAATAGTTTTAGATTTTTTTATTGTTATTTTATGCCTGCGCGCCATGTGCACCACGCAGTGCCCGTGGAGGACAGAAGACGGCATCAGATCCCCTGGAACTGGAGTTACAGAAACTAGGGAGCGGCCATGTGGGCGCGGAGAATTGAGGCCTGGGTCCTCTCTAAGAGCCGTTATTGCTCCTAACCTCTGAGCCATCTCTCCAGCTCCCAGAAACATATATACATGAAAACAGAAGAGTGACCAGTTGTGACCGTGACTCAGCCTGTGCCAAAGCACTCAGGGAGTGCAGGCCTGACTAGGCAGTCTATGTGGACAAGCGTCGGGCTTTTGTTTGTTTGTGGAGAGCTTTATTTTTATTTTATTTAAGTAACTAATTTAAAGTCTATCAGGAGTGTGTATTGTTACATCAACACTGGTTTTCAGACCAGTCACAGAAGGTGAATTTGTTGACTCCATTGCTTCTCTTTTGGGCACTTCCATTTTGTATTTATCTTTGTTTGCATTGTGATTTAGATATAAGTTCCTAGAAGGCAGCTCAAAAGGGTTTTGTTTTTTTGTTTTTGTTTTTGTTTGTTTGTTTCTGATGCAAACTCCTGGAAAGGAATCTGAGGGGTTTTCAGGAGCCCCAATGTGCATGTCCTCTGCCCTGCCCCACCGCCATTACTAGATGGTGTAAGTTTAGGATCAGCAAGGGTTGGTTTCATATAGGCATAAATTCCTTAGGCCTGAGGACTTAGTGTCTGACTGTAAGAAAATGCTCAGTGGTGGTTCCTGTTACTCACTCCTCTGCAGGAGCATTAAACAGTTTGAAAACCTGGCTAGCTATGTTTTCTTTAAACCCTTTTAAGTAACAATGAGGTCCTGGGATCGAATATTCTCATACCTTAGGCATATAATGAATTTTGTGTGTTCTTTTCTAAATTATAAAGAAGTGGAGTGTACTGGGAAAGCTGTCTTTGAGCAATAATGTGACCACAGCAGTTCTTTTTTTGTATTTTTATATTTTACGTGTATGAGTGTTTTGCTTGAATGTGTGTATGTGTACTGTGTTCTTGCCTGGTACCCTTCGGAAGTCAGAAGAGGGCATCCGATCCCTTGGAACCAGAGTTACAGATGATTGTGAGTCACCATGTGAGAAATAGGAATTGAACCCAGGTCCTCTTCAAGAGCAAGTAGTGCTCCTAACAGCTGCCCGTCTCTCCAGCCTTAGCTACTGCACACTTGACTATCACCATGGCTGTGGTTATCTGCACAATCCTGTAAATAACCTTTCACCCACGTTCCTGTAAGCAACCCTCAGCAAACTCAATAGGCCACAAAACAAAACAAACAAACAAAAACATAAAAGTGAAGGGGAATCAGAAAGAGAAAAGGGATCCGGGATGAAGACAAGAGAAGGTAATAAAGGGTGGGAATATGGATGATCAAAATGACGCATGTATGATGATGTCATAACGAAACCCACTGTTACCTACAGGGTGGATGGGATGGCTCAGAGAGGTGTCAAGCCTGGCAACTGGAGCTGGTTACCCAGGACCCACATGGTAGGAACAGAGAACCAATCTTGCAAGTTGTCCTTTGACCTCCACACAAGTGCCATGGTTAATGTCACTCCGACAATCAATGCAACATTAAAAATAGAAAGACATTACAAAAGAATGAAGTCAACTTTTATAACTGCACCAGATACTGAAATTTCACCTTTTGTGAAATATATTTAGGCCTTTTGTAAATATTTCTTTTTTTTTTTAAGATCTCCTCGTTTGTTACTTTACAATATATGTTTACATTTTATAAAATACATGTATTTTATTTGTTTATTTTTGGGTTTTTTTTGGTTTGGTTTTTCTAGACAGGGTGTCTCTGTGTAGCCCTTGGCTGTCCTAGAACTCACTCTGTAGATCAGGCTGGCCTTGAACTCACAAAGACCCACTTGCCTCTGCCTCCCAAGTGCTGGGATTAAAGGGGTGTATCACCACCCGGCCTATTTGTTACTCTTAAAGACCTACTTTTGACTGGACTCAGACTCTGAAGTAGGAGCTCCCAACAAGGCCCGCCGATGTCTCTTGCAGTCTGCTCCTGGGTTTTTTGTTTTGTTTTGTTTTTGGCTTCCTCCATTCTCTTGGCCAAAAGTTTAGCATATTCTGCAGCCTGCTCATTTTCCTTGGTGCATTGTTTCTTCAGAGCAACACATAGGCACTTGTGTTTCACAAGACGCTGAATCTCGGGTGCTTTGCTCTTGGGACTCTTTACAGGCTTTCTGACCACATATTGTTGGCCATCATTCTTTAGAGAGACAGAGAAACTTTCGGTTCTAGCTCTTTTGTGCCCCAGCCATGGAAGGACAGAAGTATCTGTCAGTCCAGGAATACCCTTCTCTTTTAATGGCTGAGCCATCTCTCCGGCCCCTTCTTTCCTTTTCCATTTTATTATTAATTTTTTCACAAAAACCAAGTTGAGAGTACTCAGGCTGGCATCCACAATGCATCCTGAAAGAGCCTTGGGCTTCCTCTCTCTAGGTTGTCTTGGTGTAAATATCTCTATAGAGGCACACGGGGTCAATTTATTTGTATGTGTGTTTATTTATTTAGAGGCATATAGCTCCACACATACACACAATAAGTAAATGAAAGTGTAAAAAATGTGTCAGTCAGCTTTTCTTCATTACTATGAAACATCTAAGACAGGCTGGAATGGTGGCTCAGTTGTTAATAGCACTGACTGTTCTTCTAGAGGAGCCGGTTCAATTCCCAGCAACCACATGGCAGCTCACAACTGTCTGAAACTCCATTTCCAGGGAATCTGACACCCTCACACAGACATACATGCAAGCAAAACACCAATGCACAGAAAACAAAATAAGGAGGAAAACTGACTTTGTGTCCCAGTTCCAGAGCATTGTTTCGTGGTGGGAAGGGATGCCAGAGCAAAACTACCCATCTACTATTTGGAGAAAGGGGCTGGGGTCCTCATATCTCCTTCAAGGGCACCCAGTCCCCCAGTGGGTCATGTCTTCCCATTCTACCACATTCCACATGCCTTTAACAAGACTAGACTCTAGTCTGTCCTCCTGATGTAAGCAGGACCTGGAACAGAATCCACAGAAGCTCACATTTGGATGGGAAACTTACAATTCTGTTATTGTCATTTAAGATTGTATTAGAGCTGGGCGGTGGTGGCGCACGCCTTTAATCCCAGCACTCGGGAGGCAGAGCCAGGCGGATCTCTGTGAGTTCGAGGCCATCCTGGACTACCAAGTGAGTCCCAGGAAAGGCGCAAAGCTACACAGAGAAACCCTGTCTCGAAAAACCAAAAAAAAAAAAAAGATTGTATTAGAATTTTAGCAATTGCATCATGTGTCAGGGTTACATACAATGAATATTCATCTAGAAAAATTAAAACCGTACGTCTCAGTGGTGGGGTGGTGATGCATGTCTTTAATCCCAGTACTCAGGAGGCAGAAGCAAATGGATCTCTGTGAGTTCAAGGCTAGCAGGATCTACATAGTAAGTTCCAGCCCAGCCAGGGCTACATAATGTAGGTGCGCTGGTGCCACAGAACACATGTGAAAACCAGAAGACAGTCTCTGGGGTCGCTCTCATCTTCCATCTTGTTTGAAATAGGGTCTCTTTACTGTTTGCTGGTGTATCCACCAGGCTAGCTGGCCCCAGGAACCTCTGGAGACTCCTGCCTCTACCTCATCTCACCAGAGAAGCACCAGGGCTGTGCCCTGCTTGACAGGGGATTTAGGGATTCAAACCTGGGTCCTCACTCAGCCAACACTTTACCCCCTGAGCCAACTCTCCATCTGTGAAGTGGAGTTTTTGAAAACTAAAACAATACGTGTGGTAGTTTGAATGTAATTGGTCCCCATGATCTCATAGGGAGTGGCACTATTAAGAAGTGTGGCCTTGCTGGAGGGAGTGTGTCACTGTAGAGGTGGGCTTTGAGGTCCCATCTATGCTCAAGATACCACCCAGTGTCACAGTCCACTTCCTGTTGCCTTCTGATCAAGATGGAGCCAGCACCCTGTCTGCCTGCACAAATCCAGGCTCCCTGCCATGATAATAATTGACGGAACCTCTGTCTGGCCTGTGAGCCGCCACAATGAAATGTTTTCTTTATAAGAGTTGCTGTGGTCATGGTGTCTCTTCACAGCAACAGAAACCCTAAGACAATATAGCATGACAAATTTAAAAAGTGGATAACTGGGTGTGGTGATTAATAGTTTCCCACTGAAAGACTTTTCCTGCAACTACAGAAGAGACCTCTTAAGGAGCAAATCCCATCTTCTCCTGTAGGCATTTTGTCAGTCTGCTCACATGGGTGACAAAATGCTCCTCTGCTGTGAATAAACACAGTTCCACCTAAGGTCAGACTAAGTCTCTTTCTTTCTGCCTCCGGTCCCTCTGCAGCGGCCTTACTAATCTAACATGCTCAAGCCCACCCATGGACAAGCCTTCCTGACTCTCATATGCTCCCCCTGGCCTGGCTCAGTAGGGCCAAGCAGGGGCCACCCATTTCTCTCAGGAGGCTTTTTTTTTCACTCTGTCTCCACCCGTTCCCACCTATTGTCTCACCGGGACAGTCTGACCTGCTAGGCACAAGGCCAGACTGCATTCCACCAGAACACACATCAACGTAGAAAATTTTGCTGGAACAGGGTTACCGTGGACCTAACTCAGAGGTGCCCTGGTTAGATCTATTAGCGCACTGGAGTTTCCTTCTGTCTGTCTTAAGACTCCCTCGGTCAAAGACACTAGAGCCTTTCCACTGGCTGAGAATTCTAATTCTGGGAATTCTCCACTGACCCACCACCACTTACTCAACCGAAAGCCCCGAGAACCTTCCTCTGTCCCCGTGGCTTCTTAACCTTGGAATTGTAACAGTTGGGGTTGCCTCCTTACTTTCTAGACGTGCTCACATTTTGAGACTTACAGAATGCTCTAAGTGACTGGATATTAGCTCCTGTTTTTTCCTTAATCCTTAATCTAAAGGCTCCATTTGGGAGACCTCTTACTTGTTCAGCTCTCGGTCCAAATGAGGCCTCAATACACATTGGACAAATGGCCACTGCTGGCCCAAATTGGGAACTTCCTATTTCTAATACCTAGATTGAATTAGATAACGCCATAAAATGCAATGGTAGTGTGGTCCAAGGACACTCTCCCATAATCCTTTTCCTGGCTTGGTGACTACCATTTCTGCTGCGTCTTCAAACGTATCTAATCCTTACTGAGATAGCGCAGAGCTCTTTTGCCTTCTGCTTTTCACCTACTTGTGTTTCTGCCTCTCCAAACCTGAAAAATCCTGCTCGTTTCTTCAGCAGCTAAGAAGTGAAAGCATTCTAGGTTGTAGACACAACACACCAACTGGTTATGGATATGTGGATCACTGGATTCACTGGATTCAGTCTTACAGAGATTCAAATGTCTTTGGAGTATGGATAATTTTTTGTTTTGGGTTTTTTTGTTTTTTTGTTTTTTTGTTTTTTTTTTGTTTTTTTTTTTTGGTTTTTCGAGACAGGGTTTCTCTGTGTAGCTTTGCGCCTGTCCTGGAACTCACTTGGTAGCCCAAGCTGGCCTCGAACTCACATAGATCCGCCTGCCCCTGCCTCCTGAGTGCTGGGATTAAAGGCATGTGCCACCACCGACCAGCTTGGATAATTTCTAAAAATCCACGCTGTTCTACTCTATCAAAAAGGCTGGGTCTGGAGTTGGAATTTGCTCTACCTGCTTTAGACCCAAGCATGTTAGTTTAAAGTTTCCTTCGAAGTCTCTATTCTGGGTCAGGCTGGCCACATGACTCTGGCAGAGGGAGAAGAGAAAAACAGATCAGCCAAAGAAAGACACTTTGCACTTGAGAACAACTAAAAAGTGAACTACTTCCCATAGAGTTTCCACTGGCAAGGTGTTTAATTATGAATCACACCCCCCCTTCTTTGGTTTTGTTTATCTTTAAAGCTTTGGCTGAAACTTAAACATTCTGTATCTCAGGATTTATAAATTCATTGAGTGTACAGAGAATCTTAATTTGCTATAAAATATCATGTATGTAACTTGGGTTCAATCCTTGTTTAGGAAAAGGGTATATGCCTGATAGACTCACCTAGGAGTAATACCAGCCATGTGGTTTGCCGCCATCTTGGCTGATGACCTAGCAACCATGTGGTTTGCTGCCATCTTGGTTGGGGGACCTGATCAGAATAGAACCAGGCCACGTGACTTTACTGCCATCTCGGTTAAGATGACCGAGTGGTATAAAATGGTTTGTTTTATTTCATTTTCCCTACGTTAAGGAGGCGACCCCAGGCCCACCAGATATTTTAGATTGGAAAGGATTTTTATAAGGTGATTTTTGTCCTAAGGGTGAAAAATAACAGATGAGAAGAAAACCTGGAACAGGTTCCATGCAACCTATATTTGATGATTAAGGTTTATAAGTTCCTAAGGGTATAATGACCTATTCAGGCTCTCTGCTAACTTGGTTAAGCTTTAGCTGTTTGGTGAAGCGGAGTCATATAAACAACAACAACAACAAAAATTATGGCCAAGTGGAGATTGTGCACACCTTTATTCTCAGCACTCAGGAGACAGAGGCAGACAGAATCTCTGTTGAGTTTGAGGCCAGCCTGGTCTACAGAGTGAGTTCCAGGGCAGCAAGAAAGAACTACAGAGAGAAACCTGTCTGGAAACAAAAATGGCTTTAACCTTTTTTTGTCAATTCTGTCCATTTTACATGTAAATTATTAGATTTCATATGACTGACTGCTTTCACCTTTCATCTGTTGGCTGACTGTATGGAATAAAAATGTAGAGAAATTTTAAAAGGTTCTGTTCGTAGGGTTAATTTTAGAAGAACATTCTGCTTGCCCAAGTGTAAACTTCGTAAATGAATCATTTACTCTTGACACGGCAGTCACTGACTCAGGTTGTAACTTGGGGTATTATAGAGAGTTGTAGAGAAAGTGTCTGTTGAAGAGGAGGCAAGGTGGTCACTATCTCTGGGAGTATTTTTAAATTGAAAACTAAAAATCATTTTTTTAAAGATTTGTTAATTAATTAATTAATTTACTTATTTATTTACTTATTTATTATGCATGCAGTATCCTGCCTGCATATGCCTGCAGGCCAGAAGAGGGCACCAGATCTCATGATAGATGGTTGTGAGCCACCATGTGGTTGCTGGGAATTGAACTCAAGACCTCTGGAAGAGCAGCCAGTGCTCTTAACCTCTGAGCCATCTCTCCAGTCCTAAAAATCATTTCTTTGGAGACTAAAACTTAGAATACAATTGTCTCTTTACATAGCCTGATATTATAATACATATTTACTGTGTATAGGTATAGCAATTTGATGCTAACAAAAATATGTATTAAGTCACATTTTCAAATACTAGCTATGGTCATTTAATGCAATAGGTTCAATTTTAAAAATTTTACCTTAGGCCGGGCGGTGGTGACGCATGCCTTTAATCCCAGCACTTGGGAAGCAGAGGCAGGTGGATCTCTGTGAGTTTGAGGCCAGCCTGATCTACAGAAGGAGTTCCAGGACAGGCTCCAAAGCTACACAGAGAAACCCTGTCTTGAAAAATACCAAAAAAAAAAAAAAAAAAAAAAAAAAAAATTTCCTTAGCAAAATGATTAAATCAAAAATTGTGTCTTACTTGCAACACTCTGTTTTTGTTCATCAAATAATAGCTGATACTGTTAATATTTGAAACAAATATACAAAGTCTATCATATGTGCAAGCAAGGAATATCACTTTCTGTTCAGATTCATTCCTTGGCTGCTGACTTTATCTGACTGCTTTTACAAAGTTTCCGGGTGCTTGTTCCTTGCAGGGGTGTGATATGAACAAACAGATAATTACAGTTACTTTATCCTTCTACAGAACTCGGATTTATGGTCTAGCCAGTTGTACAGTTGCTGAGGACCAGTTCAGGGCTTCAGGCATCCTAGATAAGAATTGAGTCTCCTTTCCAGGCTGTCCAGCAATTCTTACAGATTTTGGAGGAAGGAGAAGGAATCATCAGAGAGACAACTGAAGATTGCTTACAAACATACAAAAGAGTATTTAGATTGAAAGAGCCCCCAATGCCCAGGACAATGAATGAAAACTGATTTACATAGTGACCTCATTACACCCGAGAATAATGAGAAAAAGCTTTCAGACAAAAAATAAACAAACAAATAAAAATAAAATAAAAGTGTAATTAAAATCATCTAGAAGAAGAATGGCATACAGCTTGGCGCCAGACCACTTTAAATGCCTTGACAAGTCTGCGGGACAGTAATTTCTAAACTAGAATTGTGCGCTATCAGTTGTATATGAGGGGAAAATAAAGATATTTTCAGAGACGTGCATTAGTAATTTGAGTCTCATTCACGCTGTCAAGAAGCTATTGATGGATATGTTCTACCAAAAAGGAGTAAGTACCAAAAGGAAAGGAGCAGGCGGGCGATGTAGGCTAGCATTAGAGAGGGCCACATTTATACATGAGCTGTTGTGGAAAGCCCATAGGCACAATACAACCTGAACAGCAGGATGTCAGTCCATTACTTACACGTATTGAGGAAGGCGTTAAAAGCGATCAGCCAAGATTTTAAAAAGGAAGGAAGAAAACTGTCAGCTAAAAGAGCAGAAACAGGAGCCATCAAGATAGTTCCAAGGGTAAAGGTGCTGCTGGCCAAGGCTGCCAACGAGTTTGATTCCTGGGACCCACATAGTGGAAAGAGAGAACAGTCTGTCAGGCGAGCTGTCCTCTGACCTCCACACAAATACCGCGGCACATGAAAACACACACACTGTGTGTGTGTGTGTGTGTGTGTGTGTGTGTGTGTGTGTGTGTACTTTTAAAGAGTGAAAAACAATGGACATGCTACAATGGAAAAAAAATGAAAAACTCCCTCTGGGAAACGGGAAGTAGAGAGAGATCAGTGTGTGATTTTTGTCGTGGTTTTGCTTTTCCCCAGGGCAGGGGGCTTTGAACTTGCTATGTAGCAGGGGATGATCTTGTACTTCTGATCCTCCGTCTCCTTCTCCAGTAGGGTTTCAGGCCTGCCTCCAGCCCAATCCATGCTATGTTTTCAACACAGATCTTGCAGAACTATCTAGCTCTGTAAACCAGGTCCTTTTGTAAATTTAATAAGAATAAAAATAAAAGTCAATGTAAATAATACCATCACTCAAGACAGACCTAGGCATGGCTGAAGGGTATTTCTGAACATTTTAGAGCTAGCTAGAATTCCAATGTCTCACAATAATACCAGAAGAAAGTATTTCATCCTGAAGGATTCTGACCCAAAGAATGCATTGCAGAGGAGAGCTCACAGTGTTAGTTACAAAGGTTTTCTCATCAGGCTTATTACAGCCTGACGGGACGATTATTTTATGTCCTTTTAAATGAGAAATTCCACGCGTTTGATGTCTCTTACTGTACTAAGCCAATAGAATCGGCCGCTTCTGAACTCAGCACCCAGAAGCAGAACATCCATTAACACCTAAAGGCTGACACTTAGTCATTCAGAGTAACTGTTACTTAATTTAACTACAAAGTAAAACAAAGAGAAGAATCCAACAAAAGCCTTTCTCATTCCTCGGGACTGAATGTTCTTTCCCCTGCTGTAAGCAGTAATATTATACTACAACTTTTGGAAGAGGGTGACTAACAGGCTGGGATTTGAGACAATTTAGTTACTATTTATGGTGTAGAAGGGCCAAGGCTTTTCACTGCAAAAATCTCCATTATTCTCAGCTGCTCACAGGGAAGTCAAGCAGACTGGGAGCTAGTGGCCTACTGCTTCTGGAAACCGTTTCAATCTTCAGAGATTTTTGGTTGAGCAAAAAATTTGTTGTAGCCAGGCATGGTGGCCTGTGCCTTTAATCCCAGCAGAAGCAGGTAGATCTCTGTGAGTTCTAGGCCAGCCTGATGTCTGTGTAGCAAGTTCTAGGCTAGCTAGGACTACATAGTGGGACCCTGTTTCAAAAAAAAAAAAAAATCCAATCAAGATAATTGGCAGACATAGTATATAGCCTCCCCTACCCCACCCCTTTATTTAAAGGGTCGTATTCTGTAGCCTAGACTAGCCAGGAACTTGGAATATGCCATCTTCCTGCCTCAGTCTTCCTACTCCTAAGTATTAAGATTACAGGAATGAGCTATTACAATTGGTCAGTTTTATCTTTTAAGGATAGATAAGGATAGGGGCTGGCAAGATAGCTCAGCAGTTAAGAATGCTTGCTGCTTTTCCAGAGGACCCAAGTTGAGATCCTATTACCCATGTAAGATGGCTCACAATTGCCTCTAACTTCAGCTCCAGGGGTTCCAGCATCCACAGGCACCCTCCCACAGATGGCATGCACACATACACATAAATCAAAACTTTCATTTTAAAAGGGATAGATCGGATAAAACTGTAAGTACTTCTCATGAATCTGGGTTCATATTCTGCATCTCAGGAGTTCTGTGAATGTACGTAACAGCACATTTAACACCAGGCGTGGCATGTATCGCAGTCCCTGGGTTTGGTGCAAGACTGAAGACCAGAATTCCAAGTCAAATACCCCAGGCCACTTATGCTGGATGAGTGAGTGTGAGGGGGAGGAGAGGCGGTCGGGCCAGCTTGGCACCTGCACAGGGGACTCTGTCCCTGGAAAACCTGCTGTTTCACAAGTCATAACTGCCTATGGCAAGGGATAAAGTATGCCTCTCTGGTTCTTGCATTTTACAATAGGCCGCAGCAGTTACTTAGTGGGTATTTGTTTACTACAATTTACATGATTCCACGGCCATGTCAGGCCATGAGCCGCTTCTCAGTTCCCATCAGCCACTTGTCTGCACTGTGTTCTGTCGCCGGTGACAAAACACGGCTGTGCCCCTTCACGTCTGTGTGTAACGGGAAGCTAACAGCTCCGGTCTTCTGGGAAGTGCTCAGAAACAACAGTCTGTGAGCTTCTGCTGCGATGTTAATTTACTTGGTCGAGAGTCTGGTAAATGTGTAGAGTAACGCCCTTGTAACTGCCAGCGTAGGTCTGCGTTATGGCCATGTTTCATCCATCAGTGGCAAAGGGTGGGGCTGGGGAGAGATCGCTCAGCAGTTAGGAATGCTTGCTGCTCCTGCAGATGGCCTGAGTTTGGTTCTCAGAGCAGCTACTTGGGGTGACTCACAACCACCTGTAACTCCAGCTCCTGGGGATCCAATGCCCTCATCGGGCTTCCGGCTCTGTCCAGAATCTGGATCCCCTGAACACGTGTGGCATTCACTCACACAGAAACACACACATAAGTAAAAATAATTAAAATAAATCTTAAAAAATAAAATAGTCATTAGCAGAGGAGCTATCCTGGGTTTGTATGTTTATGGTGTGTGTGTGTGTGTGTGTGTGTGTGTGTGTGTGTGTGTGTGTGTTATCAAGAAATAATAAAAATAGAGAAGGAAGGTGTTTCCTTGTTTTTTTGCCATGTAGTAGCAGTATTTAAGCATTCTATTCTGTCCAATGCTTTTTTTTTTTTTTTAAGATTACTTATTATGTATACAGTGTTCTGTCTGCTTGTATGCCTGCCCACCAGAAGAAGGCACCAGACCCCATTACAGATGGTTGTGAGCCACCCTGTGGTTGCTGGGAATTGAACTCAGGATCTCTGGAAGAACAACCAGTGCTCTTAACTGCTGAGCCATCTCTCCAGCCCCTGTTCAATGCTTCTATGTGTATTTTTATTTGGTTTTGGTGGTTGTGATAAATTATCTCCATAATCCTACAACTTAAAGGTAACTGCATTAGAGGATGACTCCTGATCCTCTTGCCTCTGCCTCCTGAGTATGGGGATTACAGATGTGGACTCCCAGACTTTTGAATCTTCTTCTATGTAGCTGAAAGAACACTTTTTGGGATGTCTTTTCTTCACCTGTACATGTAAGTAGTTTCCCCCATGGCTAAAACTTTTCATGAAAATTATTTTTTAATGTCTGTATAATGTTACATCATACCAATACATGCTACTTTCCTTAACTTTTCCTTTACTCAGTCAGGACTTTTCCAATGGCATGATTCATTCTTTAACTAACTCAGGAGCCTTTAGATAAATTTATAATAAATAATAAATGTCTTAAGAAATTCACAGCAGCCGGGCAGGGGTGGCACAGCCTTTAATCCCAGTACTTGGGAAACAGAGGCAGGTGGATTTCTATGAGTTCAAGGCCAGCTTGGACTACAGAGCAAGTTCCAGGACAGCCAGGACTACACAGAGATACCCTTCCTATAAAAATAAAAAAAGGAGGGGGCTGGAGAGATGGCTCAGAGGTTAAGAGCACTGCCTGCTCTTCCAGAGGTCCTGAGTTCAATTCCCAGCAACCACATAGTGGCTCACAACCATCTGTAATGAGATCTGGTGCCCTCTTCTGACCTGCAGTCATACATGCTGTATACATAATAAATAAATAAATCTTGGAAAATAAATAAATAAATAAATAAATAAAGGAAAAGAAAGAAAGAAATTCACATCAGTAAACTATGAAAGAAACATGGGTTATTACACATATGAAGACAGAGTCATTCATGAGCACAGGTTCTGTGCTAGTCTGTAAGTATATTCTGTTTGTACAATGTGTTTAGTATCTTTTACAAAGAGGATTTGAGGTAGCTTTTTCAAATATTCAGAAATAGGACAAAGCAGGGACGGGGAGATGGCTCAGTGGTTAAGAACACTGACTGTTCTTCCAGAGGACCTGGGTTCGATTCCCAGCACCCATATGGTAGCTCACAACCATCTGTAATTCCAATCCCAGGAGATCTGATGACCCCTTCTGCCTCCCTGGCACTGCATACATGTGGTCCACAGACATGCATGTAGGCAAAACACCCATATGTATAAAATAAAACAGTAATACTAAATTCATGAGTGGATTGGAGAAACAACCATCATGGAAATGAGAATTGTGTTACATAGAAAACGGGATAGCTACCTGCATGGAATGAGTTCTGTTCCCATTCTCACTCACCTCTATACCCATAATGTGAGTTGCCAGTTCACGTGTCTGTAATTGTAGCACTCTGGAGGTGGAGGCAGGTGGATCAGGAGTTCAAGGTCACCTTGGGCTCCATAAGATCTGTCAATAATAATAATGATGATGATAATGTCAACAACAACAACAACAAATAAAATGTGAATGATGGAACCTGAATTGTCCTTTTTGGTTGTGTGCCTGTCTGAAAGCCAGTGCTCCTGATCTTTCATATTCCTACATTCCCGTCTCCTGCTCTGTCCAGATCTGGACCCCAGAGCCCCTGTCTTCCACGTGATTACGAAAGATATTCTGTTCTATTTCTGCCCTATGTTTAAACATTCGCAGCTCCTTAGTCCTTGTCAAATGTCCTTGTCAAATGCTATGACTTTTTTCGTTTCTTTTTTGAGCAAGTTTTTCCCCCCACCACCCACCTCTGCTCTCACTGGCTATTTCTTGCTTCTCCTCTGAAGAACTCTCTCTCTCTCTCTCTCTTCTCTCTCTCTCTCTCTCTCTCTCTCTCTCTCTCTCTCTCTCTCTCTCTTTTCCGACAGGGTTTCTCTGTGTAGTTTTGGTGCCTGTCCTGGATCTCGGCTCTGTAGACCAGGCTGGCCTCGAACTCACAGAGATCCGCCTGCCTCTGCCTCCCAAGTGCTGGGATTTTAGGTGTGCGCCACGGCCACTGGGCGGAAAACCCTCTTCCAGGGCTATTTAGTATCTTGTTTCCTAACTTTCCTGTGGTCATTCCTGTCCATCTCTCATCATTAGCTTTTAAGGTTGTTTTAACCCTTAGAGTTCTTTTGAAAACTACCATTTTCCAGAATAATTGACTACTTGTGGACTCAGCAGAAAATAGAAAGATCTTAGGAAGGTGGTCCACACACAACAGATTTTATCTTATAAATTCTCCTCACCTTGTCTTTGCATCTCTGGCATGAGAGCTCTCATTAATCAGTGATTTTTCTCTTTGGCTTTAAAAAAAAAATTACACTTATTGATTGAGAGGGGTGTGAGTGTGAAGGTCAGAGGTCAATTTGCAGGAGTCAGTGTTTTCTCCTCCCCAGGCGGGTCCTGAGGATTGAGCCCAGGTTGGCAGGGTTGGGAGGCAAGCTCCTTTATCACTGACTCATCGAACTGGTTCTCTTTTCTCCTTTAATAAAGTTCAGAATCCCAGGCTTCTGGGGACCCTTTAGTATTCAACTTCGTGTTTCCTTGACGTTGGTGCGTCTTTCTTCGATGCTTACAGACAAGCGCACTGATTTCGAGCCTTCTAATCTGTGAGTCCTGGGGATGGAACCGCAGTGAACCCAACCTCGGGACTCCTGTCCTCTCTTCCCGCTGCCCTGGCTGTAGATGGGTGGCGGGAAGACAGGCATCCATCTTACACCGCCCTGCTTTCCTAATCACAAGACTGGCTAGCTGATAAACTTGTAAACAAGCCAGAGCCTTTCACAGAGAGATTTGTAGAGATCAGGCCACTGATAGCCAGGTGAGTGGGATGGAGCCAGATGCTCCTCAAGAGCTGAAGGGGAAAAGCTGTTTCATCTCATAGGAACCGGAAGAGCCCGCTTCTGTGGGGCACATCTCCCTCCAGAGAACAAAAGAGAAGCAACCAGAGCCCTCCCGGCCATCCTGAGAATTAATTGTGCAATTATTTATTCAACTCTGATAGCTAGCCCAGTATCCTTTTGGCAAGTGTCCTTCCCTTCTGTTTGTCCTTCCTGGTTGAAGGCAGGGCTCTTCCATTTGCAAATGAGGGGGCGCTGGTTTATATATTTAAACCACATTTTGAAATCCTGTAGCTTAGACCTATAACGTGGTAATGCCCTAAATCACATATGACAAATCACTTTAACTGTAAAAACAAAAAACACAAAAGCAGCCGGGTGGCGGTGGCGCATGCCTTTAATTCCAGCATTCGGAGGCAGAGGCAGGTCTGTCTCTGTGAGTTCCAGGCCAGCCTGGTCTACAAATCAAGTTCCAGGACAGCCAGGGCTGCACAAAGAAAACCTATCTGGTGCCCCCAAACAGACAAAAACCCACTACACCTGAGCAAGTTCACTCAGCACCCAGGAGCATCTTAAATTCGAGGCTAGCCTCAACTACATAGTGATACCCTGTCTCAAGACACAAAACAGCTGGGCCAATAGCAGAATGCTTCTCTAGCATGCATTAAGACCCTCAGTTCTATCCTCAGGAAGAAAATTTTAAAATCAGCCAACAGCCAACAACAAAATGCAGATTCCTGAGACCAGCCAAGGACAGGCCAAAAGGACCCTTTGTGTTGTTCTCTCCAACTTAGCAAAACATCAGGATCCCACCAAATGATCTCTTCAGTAATTTTAAGTTTAGTGGAGAATATAATCCATTCTCTCTGGGTTTTTTGTTTTTTGGGTTTTTGTTGTTGTTGGTGGTGGTGGTGGTGGTGGTGGTGGTGGTGGTGGTGGCGGCGGCGGTGTTTTGATTCTTTTATTTATTATTTATTTTTCTCAAGACAGGGTTTCTCTGTGTAGCTCTGGCTGTCCTAGAACTTGCTCTCTAGACCAGGCTGGCCTCGAACTCACAGAGATAGGTCTGCCTCTGCCTCCTGAGTGCTGGGATTAAAGGTGTGTGTCACCACCACCCCGCTTGATTTTTTTTTTTAACTATAGAACGAGGGTCTGCTATGTGTCCATCTGATAGCAGCTTACATTGCTTTGATAAGTAATGTCAAACATAAACCATTTGCCAGAGAGGTTCATATTGAACTGACTACCACACCGCTCACTGCAACCGCCACTGGGGAAACAGGTATTGGAGAAAGACTTGACCAAAGAACACACTTGATTTAACTAAATCAACATTTCTCACTCTGCCACTGACGAGCCAAGGCCACTGCCAATCTATAGCTTTGTTACTTTGCCCCTCTGGGGAGAGGTTTTGCTCTATAGAGTTGCTTTAGAGAGTCTACTCAATACTCCGTTCACTGCTCTCTGAGTATTGCCCCGCCATGCTTCTAAAACTGTTACTGAGGTCACCAGCAGCAATCCGGAAATGGTAAGATGTAGAGGCTAGGGCACCAGTTGAACTCAGTCAAATCCTGGGGCTGTCCCTTTCCAGCTTGGAGGCTTGCTTACCTCCTCTGCGCTGTGCATTAGTTTCTGAAACATACGGTGCTGCAGCCTAGGTGTGGAGAGGTGAGGCGTAGGGGACAGGAACCATGCACTGCATTAAACACGGCTGCTCACCAGAACATTAGATCCTTCAAGGGCAAGGTCAGGGTTTCGTTCATAACTCTATCTTTAGTGCCCTGACATATAGTAGCTACTCAAATATAAATAGAATGAATTGCTAAGTCCAGAATCCAGTGGTGTTTTCAGGTCCTTTAGTATTTGATCCTACTGTGACAATCTATCAGTCACTCACTCACTCATACAGCGATTACCTTGTCCCAACTGCTAAAAAGTTCTAAGCACTTCCCAAATGCAATTTACTTAATTCCCACACCAGCTCTGAGTGATAGGTACAGCCATTGTGTACCTTTTTTTTTTTTTAAAGGTTTATTTATTTATTATGTATACAGTATTCTGCCTGCATGTGTCCCTGCAGGCCAGAAGAGGGTACCACATCTCATTACGGGTGGTTGCGAGCCACCATATGGGTGCTGGGAATTGAACTCAGGACCTCTGGAAGAGCAGTCAGTGCTCTTAACCATTGAGCCATCTCTCCAGCCCCATTGTGTACCTTTTATAGACGATGAAATGCAGGAACAATGAAATTCAACTAACTTTCCCAAGCTTGCATAGGTAAGCGCCAGAGTTTGTCCTGGAACCCGGGCAGTCTGGTTTCGGAGTCTAAGGCCTGAACCTCTGCTTGCTTCTAAGCATTTCCCTCTGGTGAACTCTCTCAGCTGTTTCCATGCAAAACCAAATAGCCTTTTTTACCTTTACTATTAGTTAATTGATTTTTTTGAGGCACAGTCTCACCAAATAGCTCTCTGGCTGACCCAGAACTTAACATGTAAACCAGGCTGGCTTAGAAACTTGGAGATCCACCTGCTTCTGCTTCCTGAGTGCTGGGATTAAAAGTGTGTACCATCATGGCAGGCAAAATCTCTTTTTATTTATCTAATCGCTTCTTCACTGGTTTTTTTTTTTTTTCTTTCCTTTCTGCTTGTCTCTCAAGGGTCGATACTTTCCAGAACTCTCCAAAGCTATCGCCTTCTTTTACACACTTGGTGACTGCCAGCTTTAACTTCCTGTGCTTTGGGGTTTCCCACATCTACATCCCTTCCCAACATTCTCTCAAAGGCTCACACCATCACATTCGCACTCCAAATGAAATCTTCTTACCTGCTCTGTCTAAATGTTTCTATTGCTGTGCTAAAACACCATGACCAAGAGAAATTCTGGAAAGAAAGCGTTTATTTTGCTTACACTCCCATGTCACAGTTCACCATCAAAGGTGGTCAGGGCAGGAACCTGGAGGCAGCAGCTGGTGCAGAGGCCAGTAAGAAGTGCTGCTCACTGGCTTGCTCTCCATGGTTTCCTGTGCCTGCTTTCTTATAGCAACCAGGACCACCAGCCCAGGGATAGCACCACCCACAATGCACTGGGCCCTCCTACATCAATCATTAATCAAGAAAATGTCCCACAGGCTTGCCTATAGCTCGGTCTTATGGCAGCATTTTCCCAGTTGAGCTTCCCTCCTCTTAGATGACTCCAGCTGGGTCAAGCTGGCATTAAAAACTAGCCAGCACACCCTCCAAGAAACATGCATGCTTTTCTATTTAATTCTCTGCAAAAACAGTACCGCAACCCAGCCCATCACAGAAACCAGAAATCCCAGAGTCACCTGTACCTTGGCTCTGTCCTAGTGGTCCCCCATGCTGTTAGCATCCATGCCCAGTGTGCACTTCCTACACCCTCAAACTCCCACAACCGTGCCCTGAGTTCTGATTCTCTCATAGCTGGACCGCCCTAACAGGTCACCTTGTGCCTAACCTGGGCCACCTCAGACCACCTCCACTGCTGGGAGTCTGCTGTTTGTTCCGACAGCGCTTGGGAGGTGCATGCATCGCCATACGGCTACATGCTCCACCCAGTTTAATATTTATCTTTGAAATCTGAGCACATGACTTTCTCAGTTGAAATTCTTTAGTGACCGCCCCCCATTCTTAAAGAATAGCTGAACTTCTTACCTGACCTGCGAGACCTTCATAACCCGATTCTTCTCTCTCTCCAGTTTTACCTCCTTCTCCTCTCTCTCAAACTCTGAGCTCTGGCAGTTCTGATTCCCCGGCAGGTGGAGGTGCACCAGATGCCTTCCACACTGTGCCCCCCCCCCAGACTCTTTTTCTGTAATGTTCTGGCCCCGGGGCCTCTCTCGTGACACTGCCTCCTCCTCTTTCAACCGTCAGATTTTCAGAAACAGTTCTATCACATGCTCTACGCAAAGGAGGCAGAAACTCACTAGATTTAACTTCCTTCACACAAGCTACTCTTTTCCCCTAGAAAGACTGATGTGTGGACCACTGTATGACTAGCTCCTGTAAGCATTTCTCGTGTGTGTGTGTGTGTGTGTGTGTGTGTGTGTGTGTGTGTGTGTGTGCGTGGAAGAGGATTTGAAGGTCTTCCTCTATCACTCTCCACCTTGTTTCTGCGACACATGGGTTCCCACCGAACTGGAAGCTGGCCGTTTTGGCTAGGCTGCCTGGCCAGGGAACTCTCAAGATGTACCTGTCTCCACTGTCCCCAAGGCCTTACTGCTGGGGTTACAGGCACAGGTTGTCACGCCCAGCTTTTATGTAGGTTCTAGGAACTCAAACTCAGGTTTCCTGGCCACAGAACCAATGCTCTTGCCTTCAGAGCCATCTCCCCAGCCCTGTTTCTTTTCATCTATCAGTTGGGAGAGTGTTTTCATCCCTGAAGCTCTGGGCTTGATCTCCAGCACTCCATAAAACCAGGAGTAGTGACAGATGCCTGTGATCCCAGCACTCAGGAGGCCGAGGCAGGAACATGCATTTAAGGCCAGCTTGGGTGCTACAAAGTGAATCACACACACACATACACACGCACACACGCACACGCACACGCACACACAGAGGGCCTTTTTCTTGATTACTATTTTGTATAGTGATGACAATGAGTTTTAACAAGTGGAACTATTTAGACTTATTTTTAATGGATTTGTTGTATGTATATTATATATACATATATAATGATAAAATTCCTGATAGTTATTCTGTATCTTTCTCCAGACCTCTGATCTCTTTCAGATTTTATTTTTAACTGTCTTTTATATGTGTGTGGTGCCCGTTTAAACATAGTTTCACAGCCTGGTTTAAATTAATCATGGTTGACCCTGGTCCAAAAATATTAATGAAAAAATTCCAGAAATATATAATTCATGAATTTCAAAGTGTGCTATTCTATGGTGAAATCTTCTTTCTAAAAATTGGTTTTTTATGTGTATGGGTGTTTCGCCTGCATGTGTGTCTGTATACCACATGCGTGCCTAGCGCTCCCAGAACCCAAAGAGGGTATCAGATCCACCGGAACTGAAGTGACAGATGGTTGTAAGCGGCCATGTGGATGCTGGGAATCGAACCATGATCCTCTCTGGAAGAGCAGCCAGTGCTCTTAACTGCTGAGTCACCTCTCCAGTCCCGGTGTGAAGAAATATCTTGCGCCATTCTGCCCTAGATGTGAATCCTTCCTTGATCCAGCATTTCCATACTGTATGCCCCTCCTCATTGAGTCCCTTGCCTCTCCGGGTGGTCAGGTCCTGTCTTAGTATTGCATTCTGCAGGGAGCTCCTTTAAGCAGGGGCGTATCTTGGGGCCAGTGTCCCATGGCTACTAGAAGATGTTTAGATCCTTATCCTTCTCCAGGTACAGATCCTATCTTCTGGGTTTTCAGTAGCAAGATACAAAACATGAGATGCACTTTGGCCTGCCTTCGATTGTTAACAGTGGTGTGTTTTCCAGTTTCCCTGGCCTGCTTGTTTCTAGCTTGCCTCCTCCCTTCTCAGGCTTCCCACTAGGAAGCCAGTGGCCCTCAGGTGAGCATCTTTGTGTGTCCTTCCCCTGTTTACCCCCTGAGATGTGGAGTGAGAAAAGGAAGTGTTTTTGTTTTATAAAGATGAACACAAAGGGTCCCAAGATGGCTTAGCTTAGAAGCCTGAGAGTATGAGCTTAATTCCTGGAATCCACATAGAAGGAGAGACTCCCAGAAATTGACCACTGACCTTCACATGTGTACCCTGCCACCCCCACCACACACACAAAATAACTACATGAGAACATATGACATGTAGCTAATAAACACAGCCTTAACCCATTGTTCTAGCTGCCTAATGTTCCCAGGGATGAAGGTAGCACAATTTATTCAGCCATCCCTTTGTTGAGGGGCATTTAAATGTCTAGTTTTCTGCCTCTGTGCCCAGAGCTTCAAGAGACAACTTGAAATGTACAGACTTGTGCAGTGATGGTTTTGTTCCCACGAGATGTGCTCCCAACAGGAACTACTTATAGAAAGTAGGTTGGAGCGTGATTTATTTAAAAGATGTAAAGAATAAAGAGATACCGCACAGTCAAAGAAATTCAGCAAATGATGCTGGGTGTGGTAGAACATGAACATGCTTGTAATCCCAGTACTTGAGAGACTGAGGCAGGAAGAAGGATGGTAAGATCAAGCTGATCCTAAAATCAGCCTGGCCTCCAGAATAAGACCTTGTCTCAAATACACACACACACACACACACACACACACACACACACACACACCAAAACAACTAAAAAATTCAGAAAACTATGATAATATCTAACTGTGTGGTTACCTAGCAGTCTTTGATGGGGAAGTGTTTCCTAGCAACTGGAAGGGAAGGTATGTATCACTGAATGATGAATTCATTAGCAAAGAACAGGAGACAGAACCTGGCCCATAGCTTCAGAATCATTCTTTCAAAGCATGTTTCCTGTTTTGCTTGCTAGATTGGAAGGAAAGCCGGGCTATTTGAAGCACTATTAATGGACACTGAACCCCTGACCCTGTGAGCTACTCCAACTCTGAGGTGACTGAGCATGTGGTACAGGAGGCTAACGAAGGAGAACTGGAAGTTCAAAGCCAGCTAGAGTTAAGACTTAGCTGCAGTGGGGAAAATCTGTCTCCAAAATCAGAAGCCAAGCTGGGTGTGGTGGGGGTGTGAGCCTCGTACTCAGCAAGCAGAGGCAAGAGGCAGGAAGACTGCAAGTTCCAGGCTAGCCTGGGCTACATAGTAAGACCCTATCTCAACAGGCCAAGAGTTGGACTAACGCAGTGGACAGAACTTGCCTAGCATGTTTGAGGGCCTGGAGTCGTTCCCAGTGCCGCAAAACAAAACAAAAACAAGCACAATGGGAAGGAAAAAAAAACTGCAATGTGCTTTTCTTTTCTCCAATAAAAAAAAATTATTTTAGAAACAGGGTCTTGCTGGCCTATACTTCCTTATGTAGCCAAGGCTATACTCAACTTGGGAACCTCCAGCCTCCTCTGAATGCTGGGATTGCAGACATGAGCTAACATATCCAGCTATAATATGCTTTTGGTAAGCCTGATATTTATTTATGTTTCATAGTATTTATTTTATTTTGAGACAGAGTCTCATGATGCCAAGGCTGTGCTCAAAAACGCAATGTTGCTGAGGATAGCCTTCGCTTCTGGTCCTCTTGCCTCCATGAGTGCCGGTATTACATCCATCAGTAGTTTTATGAGGTGCTGGAGATCAAATCCAGGGCTTTGTCCATGCCCAGCTAGCACTGCCCTGAGTCAGCTCCACCCCCGACGCCACAAACCTACATTTTAAGCGCCTCACCAGTTGCATTACTTTGAAGCTGGTGACTTAAAACCACGGATGGGTCTATTCAAGGCCCCGAAAGAGTATTATAGAAGGAGGCAAAGGCTCGGCCAACCTGTCTGTGGTGTGACACCCGGAGCAAGCCTCAAAGCCTCCCCCTTTGCAGTGTCCACATGCGGATGGATGGGACAAACGGAATTATGTAAATCGAAGTACAATGAGAATGTTAGCCATACATTAGCATTATTTGTGTTACTCTTTCCTGGGCACACGCTGTGCAGAGTGCCACTGCCCTGCGGTTTGTATCGCCAAGGAAGAACACGTTATCACGACGTCAAAGATAGGGGCTTTGAGATAGTCCTGAAATGGACCGCAGAAGCACAGAGTAATCAAGAAAAAATAAATAAATATAACAACAGACTCGCATCGGTCACTGACTCTGTCACAGCTGTGGCCCAGTGGACTTCTGCAACTGTGACAAGCACAAAGCTGCCCTGCTTTTCAACGTGTCACCGATCAGTGAGACAGAGCGTGTTTTTCCCCTTTCCCTTACATTGCTATATTTAGCGCCTGTACAGTATCAGATGTGACACCCGGTGTTCTTTTCCCGGTCCTGGCTCCTACCCACAAACTACACACCTGCTCGCAGGAATCTGGCTGCGCTCTGGGTGCTTCCTGTCAACTTCTGCCACCAAAATGGTGAGGAAACTAGGATACCTACAGGTTAACGTAAGTTATTTACATCTTGGCACATCTAGACGCGGGATGGACATGCCTGTGGATTTGCTGGCGGGAAGCACTCTTCAGGTGTGAGGGCTCTTTCATCCTGGAAATGTGGCACTGTGCAGTACGACAGAAAGTTGGTGTGGAAGTCCCAGAAATCTCAGTGCCGGTTAAAGACTGGCAGCTGGTCCCCTCCAGCTGTTCTTAAAGGTATTTTTCTCTGCTGGCTGTAAATGCAATGAATCACTATGACTCCAGATGCTGATGTCCAAATGTCTCTGTTTGAGTCTATGCATGGAGAAGAGATGTGTTTGCAACACGAGGGTTTATGAAATCTGCAGAGTTAGATGGCAATACGTGATCAGAACTCCAGTAGCTGGTGATGCTATGGGGAACATTCCACCCTGTGCCGGACCGACAGACAAAAAAGTCCTTGTTTTAATGTATTACTTTCCATGGCTGTGGCAGCATGTGGGAGCTGCCTCAAGAGAGTCGCAGAACCCCTGGGGTATCTTGAGGTTCAGACTTTTGCGTGGTCTGTGGAAGCCACAGCTGGGGTTTGCCTGGCATGTGCAAAGTCTGTCGGGTGGAGGAGGAAAAGGAAACGTGGAGACTGAAACTGCCTGTGTCCAAAACCCACGTCCAGTCTAGACCCTGCTTTCAAACAGGAGAGCATTAACTACATCACGATTTAAAATAGGTAACAGAGACAGAAGCCCAGTGAGGAACTCTGGGTCACCCTTCATATTCTGCCCCGTTTACCAGAACATGAGGGAAAACATGATTTTCCTCTTAACCCTTCCTTTAGAGAAAACTGACCTTACAAAATTACATATAAATTATATGAATGGTCACAGAAGAGTTATCTGATTTTCAAACTCTAGATTTTATGTAAACAGCTGGGTTCCTAATATAGATGTCATAACTTGGATTATGTAATATTCGGGAAGTTTGACTTGATCGTGGAATTCATTTATTGCACAAAGCAAAATATTCCTACTTCATCAATAAAATTTGAGTGACCTGGGCCTCCTCGTGACCTGACTCAGTGGGTAAGGATGCTTGGTCTTAGGCCTGACGACCGGAGTCTGACTCATGAAATCCCTGTGGAGCCAGCGGAAAACTGGGCACAGCCGCCACAAGCTGCTGTGGCACACACACACACACACACACACACACACACACACACACACACAGTGTAAAAAAAAATACGAGATTGGAAAGGGAATTATCAGTGGAAGAGGCATTGCTAGCTAGCGTCTTTGTCTGCTGAACCACCTTGCTGGCCTGGCAGATCAGTTTTATTAACTTCCATATATTAAGATGTTTAGGTGGATTTTTGTTTGTTTGTTTGTTTGTTTTTTTGTTTTGTTTTTCGAGACAGGGTTTCTCTGTGTAGCTTTGCACCTTTCCTGGATCTCGCTCTGTAGACCACCAGGCTGGCCTTGAACTCACAAAGATCTACCTGCCGCCGCCGCCGCCGCCGCCACCACCACCACCACCCGGCTATGTTTAGGTTTTGTTTTTGTTGGTTTTGAGACAGCGTCACTGTATAGTGCTGACGGGCCTTGGACTCACTATGTAGCCTAGCTTTGAACTCACAGAGATCTGTCCTCCTCTGTGTCTCCAGTGCCGTGATTACAGGAGTACACCACACCTCTTGGCCCAAGAGTTTTAGGTTTAAGAGTGACTTTTAAATAGGCAGGGGTGGAGCATGCCTTTAATCCCAGCACTCAGAAGGCAGAGAACTCTGTGAGTTCGAGGCCAGTCTGGTCTATAAAAGTGAATTTTAATTTGTATTTTACAATTTTTCTTATTTTGACTGGTGCTGAGGATTAAACCTAGGGCTTCTTCACACATGCTACAAAAGGGCTCTACCACCACCCTGTATCCCTGATCCTTTCTGTATTTATTTTTTGATTCTGAAGCAGGATTTCCTTAAATTAGCCAGCTGGACTTTTGATTCTCCTGCCTCAACCTCCAGGGTAGCCAGGATTTCAGGCCTGCACCACCAGGCCTACTTAATTTGTATTTTTAAATTAATTAAACATTTCTAAGCTAAAGGCTAGTAAGCACATATAGAACATAATTAGATTGTAGCATGAAATCTAATAATGTAAGGTTTTATCTTAACTGGAACTGATATCTTAAACCCACTGACTGAGTTACAAACAAAAGCTTCCCCCTACTTTTTGGCAGACCAGAGAATCAAACCCAGAACCTTGTACATGCTAAGTCAGCACTCTAGCATGAGCAACAAACACCTCCAGCCCTTTCAAGTCTTAATTTCAGGAGCAGGAAAGACGGCTCAGCAGTTAAGAGCACTGGGAGACACTTGAGAGGCAGACGTAGGGGGATCTCGGTGCGTTCTAGGTCAACCTGGTCTACACAGAGAGATCTTGTCTCAAACAAATGAAATCTTTTTAAAAATTAAGTGTCATTTTTAAAAGTATTCATACTTCCGGTTGTGGTGACTTAAGGCTCTGATTTCAGTGCTTGGGAGGCAGACGCAGGAAGAATAGGCGTTGAAGACCAGCCTTGACTATATAGTGAGACTCGAAACGAACAGACAATGCATATTGATTATCTTCTTTTGAAGACTTATTTACTTTATGTGTATGAATTTTCACCTGCATTCATGCTTGTGCACCATGCGCATGTCTGCAGGATCCCCTGGGAACTGAACCCGGATCCTCTGCAAGAGCAACAGTTAACTGCTGAGCTACATCTGAAGTCCCCTATCATCTATTTATCTCTTTACTTTTGAGGGTTCGAAGGAGGCTGGCTGTTTTTCCTGGTACTGGGGTTCAAGCCCATAGCCTTACCCACAGCAGGTAATCACAGTACCACTGAACTATGTCCCTAACCCCTAGTGTTTAATCTTCCAATTATTTCCCAATTTTGTAGCATCAAATATTTTTAACAAATGTACTGAAGTTGCTGCAGCCTAAAGCAGTGCTTAGAAATATTAATGTCTAGTTTCTAATATTACTTTGATGATATCCCGACTTTCATCTTTTTCATCCCCCAGCTGCCTTCCAGAAACTGATACATTGATTTCCCCAATTACAATTTTATGTAGTTGGATGCTATTTTTATTTTTATTTTCTATCACTAAAGAACTGAAGAGCACAACCAGTGTAAGTGATGTGCTGGTGTGTTGTCATATAAATGCTCAAGGTACAGCTTCTAATGGTGAAAAACGGGAAAATAAATCGACCTTGATGAAGTGTGTCTTCTTTTGTCTGTTCCCAGGAAAGTTTATTTCAGGTATTTCCACTGCTGGAATGATTAGCGTTAACAGCTTTCCCCTTCCATTTTATTTTACAGGGTCTCTTCATCTTCTTGATATATGGGGTGTACAACACAGAGGTAAGTCTGCTTGGAGTAGCTCAAGGCTGACAGAGTGAATGAGAGAAATGACAGGTTTCTTATCTTGATAACTGAGGGACAAAGTTGGCTTTTCATATGAGTGTCCTACTGCCCTTCATGCTTGGACTAGCTTATATGCATCCCAGCTTACTATTAAACACTGACACCCCGAATAAAGGGACAGCCTCATTTCTCACTGGCACTGCCTAGTGTTTTATTACTGCCTCAAGTTTTTGAATTTTCAGTGTTTAACACTTAGCTACACTTGACAGTTGCAGGAAATACTTAAATGTAGTTGCATGGGTTAGAAAGGTACCATGCCACATCAAACTCCTCATAAAATACAGTTTTTTAACTTTTCCAGGCAGACTCAGAGAGGCCTGTGGAAGTAAAGAATAATCTTTATGGTTTTAATTGTGAAATTTGTCAGGGAAGTTCTTTAATTACAAGAAGTCATTTAGTGAAATACTACGAGGAAATGGGCTGCAATTTCTTTAAGAAAACATACCATGTAAACAACTACTGCCCAGGTCCTTTTATTAAAAATGTCAGTGATGTATAACTACTCCTAGGAAAGTTGCTGGTTTAGATTTTTGCATGCTCACTGTGAAAGTGAGCGCCTTTTACACATTATTAGGCACTAAGTAAATACTTACTTGGTTTTGTTGGTAGAATTTTGTTGTTGTTGTTGTTTTTCCCTGAGACAGGGTTTTTCTGTGTAATAGCTCTGGCCGTCCTGGAACTCGCTTTGCAGACCAGGCTGGCCTGGCAGAAATCTGCCTGACTCTGCCTCCCAGCACATTAAAGATGTGCGCCACCACTGCCCGGCTTGTTGGTAGAACTTTAATTTCAAGATTTTACCTGATTTTCCCCAATTGAATAATGGGCAATTTTACATGAGTTTCTAGGCCTTCTGTACTGAAATGGGCAGGAGGGTGGGGTATGTGTCCTAGCAGAGATCATAGAAAATAACGATGGCCAATATTTTACAGATGATGCTAGAGAGCAAGCAACGTGACAAGCCAACTCAGACAACTGAGAAGGTATGTGGCATTTAAATACCATCTGATGATGAAGTATGTGTGGGCGTGTTTTACAGGACGGCTGCACCTGGGATTACACGTGGTTTCCCTCTGCAGTAGCCTTCAGGTAGGTTGGCAGTGAGAAAGTTTTTGCAACGGTACCTCTGTGGCGGTCTCAAAGGCTCCTCCAGTAAATGTAAAGACGCGTTATTACTGTCCCCATCTGAAAGGAAGGGTAACAGGTATCTGTAATCAATGCTATTACGAGTATAATGCTTTCAGACAGAATCACAAGTGCTCACGGAGTCCTTTCCTAGGTGTGATTTTGATTCAATACCTAGATTGCAAATCCTAACGTGAAGAAAATGCCAAAGTTCGGTCCTCAGTTTCTCCACCTTCTCCAACCTCTTCCTTTCTCCGCGGCTCCCACGCCACGCTGCAACACGCTCTCCCGGCGTCCCCCCGACATCCCGCCCCCTCGGGTTCCACCTCCTGAACGTCTTTTCCCCAGAAACCCTCAGTCACTTTCTGCCCCTCGACGCAGCCACCAATCACGTCCCCTCGCTGCGGAAGCCCCTCCGCGGTCGGGCTCTAAGTCCCCGCCCCTCCTGCCCAGCCCCCAGCAGCTCCGCCCAACCGCCCCCTTGATTGACAGGCCGGCCAGGCGGAAACTGCGGCGCAGGCGCACTGAGCCCCTAGAGCTCCCCTCTGGTCCGGCCGAGGAGTTCCCGGCAGACACCGCGCCGCGGCTGCGCAGAAGCGGGGAGGCTTTTAATTCCATTGTGGAGAGGACGGCGTTATTTTTATTAACTGGAGGCGACGGCGGCTGCGGCGGCGGCGGAACCCGTAAGTGTGGCCGGCGGGCCGGGCCGGGCGCGGGGGCGGCCAGGAAGGCCGCGGGGCCGAGCGTGCCGGGCCGGAGGCGGCGGGGCTGCGGACGGGCGCCGGGCGCGGTGCGGGCTGGGCGGCGGCGCGGCGGGTCCCAAACGCTGCGGTGGTCCCGGCCCGGGGCCCGGCCCTACCGCCGTTCTCCCTCTTCCCTCCTCTCCCTCCTCTCCGCAGCCAGGCCTCCTCCGGGGTATGAAAATCGGCAGCGGGTTCCTCAGCGGCGGCGGCGGTCCCGGCAGTAGCGGTGGTAGCGGCTCCGGCGGCGGCTCCGGCGGCGGCGGCGGCGGCGGCAGCGGCAGGAGAGCAGAGATGGAGCACACCTTTCCCCAGGGTATGGTTATGTTCAACCACCGGCTCCCCCCGGTCACCAGCTTCACCCGGCCGGCGGGGACGGCCGCCCCTCCCCCGCAGTGCGTGTTATCCTCCTCTACCTCCGCAGCCCCGGCCGCAGAGCCCCCCCCTCCGCCAGCCCCGGACATGACTTTCAAGAAGGAGCCGGCGGCGTCAGCCGCGGCCTTCCCTTCGCAGAGGACCTCCTGGGGATTCTTGCAGTCCTTGGTGAGCATCAAACAGGAGAAACCTGCGGATCCCGAGGAGCAGCAGTCCCACCACCACCATCACCACCACCACTATGGGGGGCTGTTCGCTGGGGCCGAAGAGAGATCACCAGGCCTAGGAGGCGGGGAAGGGGGGAGCCACGGCGTCATCCAAGACCTCAGTATTCTCCACCAGCATGTCCAGCAGCAACCAGCCCAGCACCACCGCGATGTATTATTGAGCAGCAGCAGCAGCAGCAGGACTGATGACCATGGCAACGAGGAGCCAAAGCAGGACACTAACGTCAAAAAGGCAAAGAGGCCAAAGCCAGAATCTCAGGGAATCAAAGCCAAGAGGAAGCCAAGTGCATCTTCCAAACCTTTGGTTGGAGATGGAGAAGGTGCCGTCCTCTCCCCAAGTCAGAAACCTCATATCTGTGACCACTGTAGTGCTGCTTTTAGGAGTTCCTACCACCTGCGGAGACATGTCCTCATCCACACAGGAGAAAGACCTTTCCAGTGCAGCCAGTGTAGTATGGGTTTCATTCAGAAATACCTACTGCAGAGACACGAGAAAATTCACAGTAGAGAGAAGCCCTTTGGATGTGATCAGTGCAGCATGAAGTTTATTCAGAAGTACCATATGGAGAGACACAAGAGGACACATAGTGGAGAAAAGCCATATAAGTGTGACACTTGCCAACAGTATTTTTCAAGGACTGACAGATTGTTGAAGCACAGGCGCACGTGTGGTGAAGCCATAGCAAAAGGAGCCGCTAGTGCAGATCCTGGGTCATCGAACCATAATAGTATGGGTAATCTGGCTGTGTTGTCTCAGGGAAATACCAGTTCTTCAAGGAGAAAATCCAAGTCCAAAAGCATAGCTATTGAAAATAAGGAACACAAGACTGGCAAAGCAAATGAATCACAAATGTCAAACAATATAAACATGCAGAGTTACTCAGTAGAAATGCCTACTGTGTCTACCAGTGGAGGCATAATTGGCACTGGGATAGATGAACTGCAGAAGAGGGTGCCAAAATTGATCTTTAAGAAAGGCAGCAGAAAGAGTACCGACAAAAGCTACCTTAATTTTGTGTCACCGTTACCAGATGTAGTTGGACAGAAATCCTTGTCTGGTAAACCAGGTGGCTCACTTGGCATAGTGTCGAATAATAGTGTGGAGACCATTGGTCTCCTCCAAAGTACAAGTGGCAAACAAGGTCAGATAAGTAGTAATTATGACGATGCCATGCAGTTTTCAAAGAAGAGAAGATACTTACCAACTGCCAGCAGCAACAGTGCCTTTTCTATAAACGTAGGCCACATGGTCTCCCAACAGTCAGTCATTCAGTCTGCAGGTGTCAGTGTTCTGGACAGTGAGGCACCCTTGTCACTTATTGACTCCTCAGCTCTAAATGCTGAAATCAAGTCTTGTCACGACAAGTCTGGAATTCCTGACGAGGTTTTACAAAGTATTTTGGATCAGTACTCCAGCAAATCAGAAACGCAGAAGGAGGACCCTTTCAATTTAACAGAACCACGAGTGGATTTACACACCTCAGAACACTCAGAATTGGTTCAAGAAGAAAATTTGAGCCCAGGCACCCAAACACCTTCAAATGATAAAACAAGCATGTTACAAGAATACTCCAAATACCTCCAGCAGGCTTTTGAAAAATCGACTAATGCAGGCTTCACTCTTGGACACGGTTTCCAGTTTGTCAGTCTGTCTTCACCTCTCCACAACCACACACTGTTTCCAGAAAAACAGATATACACTACATCTCCTTTGGAGTGTGGGTTTGGCCAGTCTGTTACCTCAGTGTTGCCATCTTCATTGCCAAAGCCTCCTTTTGGGATGTTGTTTGGATCTCAACCAGGTCTTTATTTATCTGCTTTGGATGCTACACATCAGCAGTTGACACCTTCCCAGGAGCTGGATGATCTGATAGATTCTCAGAAGAACTTAGAGACATCATCAGCCTTCCAGTCCACATCTCAGAAATTGACTAGCCAGAAGGAACAACAGAAAAATTTAGAGTCCTCAACAAGCTTTCAGATTCCATCTCAGGAGTTAGCTAGCCAGATCGATCCTCAGAAAGACATAGAGCCTAGAACAACGTACCAGATTGAGAACTTTGCACAAGCATTTGGTTCTCAGTTTAAGTCGGGCAGCAGGGTGCCAATGACCTTTATCTCTAACTCTAATGGAGAAGTGGACCATAGAGTAAGGACTTCAGTGTCAGATTTCTCAGGGTATACAAACATGATGTCTGATGTAAGTGAGCCATGTAGTACAAGAGTAAAGACACCCACCAGCCAGAGTTACAGGTAAGGTCTCAAGAGTGACCAGGCTGGGAGTCTTCTAATGTAATTTTGTTTTATTTTGAGAACACTGCCATTGGAATGTTTCTACACGATCCTATTAAGAATAATGTAATGCCCTTTCAATGCAACTTTTCATATTTAGTTTATTTTGTTAGTGTGATTTTAGCTGTTTGTATTATGATTTTTAATCAAAATCAATAGATTAAAAATAGTTTGACATTCAAAGTGACAATGTTTAGCAATCAAATTTACTTGTATAGATTGTCAGGGAATAGCCCAAAAGTTTTAAATGCAAAAAAAACAAAAAAACAAAAACTACAGAAAAAAAAAAAGAAAAGAAAAAAGAAAAAAAAAAACTTTGTTGATAGGATTAAGGTTATTCTAATTGCTTTACTCTCAGGAAAGTGTAATAACGCATGGGAATTCTGTACGTTATCACCGTAATGGAATATCCAATTTACAAATAGTATGATACACATTTCATTGTTTAAGTTAAGGGATCTTAAACATTTCAGATTGCTCTTTCTGGGCTGATAGAATATACATTTCATCATTTAAGTAAGGGATCGAAAACATTTCAAATGCTATCTCTGTCTGGGCTGATCCAAAATTCTGAGATTGTTGCCTACCTATATTTTGTTGCAGCTTTTAAATATTCTCCAAACTTCCAAACCCACATTCATTCCAGCTTGGTAGAACAAATATTCTTAGATCTTTGATCAAAGCCTGGAATGATAGCTTTAATAAAAGAAAGAGGAAAAAAAAGCACCCTCTTTATCCAACTGTAACAAGGCTGTAATTCCATTAAGTGATTCTGTTAATGTCTAGTACAGTGTTAAAACCCAAGTGGTTGGTTGGTTTCAGTATTAGAAAGTAAGTTGGATTTGCATAATACATTGAAATTTGGGGTATGCATTATTCATTATACATGGCCTAAAAACATTTTCTCACTTGTGCTATCACTTACCACCTTCACTTCTGGTTTTTTGGTACTTGTTCTTAACTTCCTCTTAAAGTTCTAGGCCTTCTTTCTTGTTCCTTCTCCCTGTCGTGAAGGTTTCAATTTTAGAGTGACTTATCATCTAGTAAATAATTGATTATGCATTTTGTATGTCTTATGGCATCTAAATACTAAACAGTAGGGTAAACATCCCTGACATCACCTTTTTTTTTTTTAATTAAACAAACCCAGTACAGATGTCCATGTACAAGCTATAGATATTAAAGGGTTGTAATTCCACCTGGTAGCATAGCTTGTGTAACGATAAGAGTGTGTATTTACTAATGCCATCAGAACTCTTGGTGAAATTGCAGCCTTTAGTGTACATTTCGAAGGGGTGTATTAGTCAGTATTGTACAGGGATCTTGTCATCAGAACTTGCTATGAACGCTAATTGCCATTTGAAGCTACTGATAGGCAGTGGCTCCGCTCTAAACCACTTTTTAGCAATTGTATTTTTTTCCTGATTATATTTTTTAATGTACTTTGATGTTTATGCTGATGAGTTTTTTATGTACTTTTGGTGATGTTTCAGTCTTATGAACTCTTCTGACGTCAGAAAAGTACCACTGGTTGTTTGCAGTCTTATTGTGTAATCAGCCTACCACAGGCTTCCATGTATAATAAAGTAATTAATATTGTGCAAGTGGAAAACACTTCTGTTATAAAAGCAGTGTTTTGAAAATAAGAAATTATTAAAAAATGGTTACAAAATACTAGTTAATTCCCTTTTCCCACCTTCCTTTAGCTTTAGTTAGCTAAAGGGTACCAACTTGTCATTGAAAGATTCTTAGAAAGTGTGTTTAATTCTACTACACTCAGTACTAAAATGTCTGTATGTCTTACTAAGTGCAGTAAGTTCTGTTGGGTACAGAGACAAGTGTGATCAAAGGATGGAGAGGACCTTTACCCCTGTATCTCTTAAGCTGTATGATTTCTCTCTCTCTCTTGTTTTATACAGGTTTTGAATTTCTTTAACTTTTATTGTGTGTACTGAATACTACATATGTATTATTCCGATTGTTTGCTCTAGTTTACTACCAATAAAAGTCCTGTTAATCACAAAAATTGAAGAAAGGAGATATCACTTAGTCATATTTTTCAGTTTTCTGTGGATTACATTTCATAAAATATTCATATTAATGGTATAAATTGTAATTTAGGAGCTTGCGTTTTTTATTGTATTTTTAATGTACTTTGTCTTTCTAGGTTTATATGAAAATGCATTGAATATTTTGTGTGAGGTGCACAATAATATAAAGAATAGAAATCTAATATGTAAATTATACTATATTGAAGCTAGGTTAACCATCCTAAATATTATCCTAGGGAGATTATTTATTGAGGCTCTATTTAAAATCATATCGCAGTATTTTGGCTCAAGGTGTTATATATCCTTTTGCCTCAAAGGGTTATAATAAAATTACAGAATGATGGATTAAAACGGTCTTAAGCATTTTTAGTAAGAAAAAAGAACTAAATTGCAGTTAATGTGTTAAGAAGTTGAGAGCATAGATATTAGAAGGAAAAGGTGAAATTGTAATACAGAAGATGCAGTAAAGGTATTTGAAGTAAATACTAACTTTAAATGATAAAAGAAGCTGAACATGGTGACCATGCCCTTTGTCCCAGCACTGGGGAGGCAGAGGCAGGTGAATCTCTTGAGTTCAAGGCCAGACTGGTCTACAAACTGAGTTTCAGGCCAGCCAGGGCCACAATGGGACCTTATCTAAAAGAAAAAGTTGCACATCAGAAAACTTCTCTGAGGTTTAGTAGTATGGATATTGATGGACTAGGAGTGAAAATACCAAAAGGTAGAATGCTCTTGGAGGCTGTGTGTACATGTGTAATGATACAGAGTTGATAGTAAGGTAAGCATGGGCCTGTGCCATTAGAAGGTAGGATAGCTTGTTTTGCCATAGTTACTCCCACACTTGGTTGTCTCTTGGAGTTGAGTGCTAAGCAGAGACCTCACTCAATCTTAGATGACTCCAGTTACCTGATTCCCTGCACAGGTTCTTTTCCCCAGATTAGCTCAAAACAGATAAGAATTTCAAAACCCACTTGCCTGCCTTCTGTTTTCCTTTTATGGAATGTATATAAATTTGATCGTTTTAATTAAAAACCTGTTTTTAAGACATTAGACTTATGTGTGGGCTGGGAATATAGATCGTTCAGTTAATAGAGTTCTTGCCCAGCATGCACAAGGCCCCTGGGTTGATTTTATCTCAAACCAAATAAGTCAGTACTAGGGAGGTGGAGGCAGATAAGGGTCATCTCTGGCTACGTAGGAGGTTTTAGGCTAGCCTAGGCTACATGAGGCCCTGTCTCGAAAAGAAGGCATTAGGTGTGAGGTAGAGGGCAATGCTGTGGGTTTCTGTTGAAATACACAGACAGTGGTAACTACCTTTCAGCAATGATTGAGCAGTAGTTTGTGAGGTGATTTTATGAGAACAGAATAATGTGCTTAACTTTTTAAATATTGCAAACATGATACAAACATCTACCTCAGATTTAATATATTGCACTAATTAGGCAGAAGTTCTTGTCCATTTTAATATGGTTTTCATCCCTGATAATCAGCATTTTATAATTGAGTTTAGTGACCTTTCAGCCTGGCTGGGTGACAGTTTGAGCAGCTAACCTCGTGTATAACCCTTAGCCTCTAAATTCATAGGTTCTTGTTGAACTGAACTTCCCTGAAGAGAGAAGGGGGAAAAAAATTTCAACTACCAACTATTTTTAGAGTAAAACGTTCTAAAGGCTATCATTTTCTGAGTTTAGTGGTCTCATGTTCTCAGTAGATACAGAATGGTAGGATGTAGTTCTCATGACACAGGGCAGGACTGCCAGTGCCAGGATGGGTCCCCAGCTGCTAAAGGTAGTGTCCACAGTGTCATGGAGAGAGGGATCTGGGCAGTTGATTAATCTGCTTGTACCGTCTGAGATGCTAGAGTTCCTGGTGGATTTTTAGGGGAATTATGTTATTTTTTATGTCCTTAATTTATCCCTTAGAACGAACAGCATTAAAGGTAGCACCTTGGGATTCTATTGTCTTACCCTTGATTTAAAAAAAATAATTTGAGACTAAGTTTTAATGAGGGCATTACCTTTATGAGGACATTTTTAAAATTCTGCTTTGCTTTTTGTTTTGCTTAAATATATATTTGAGTGTGACTAACTTATGTAGGTTCTAAATTTTTGTTGTTTTGTTTTTGAGACAGTGTTTCTCTGTGTAGCCCTGGAACTCTGTAGACCAGGCTGGCCTGGAAGGGTTCTAAGTTCTTAACTTTATAGCTTATGCAGTGAAATACTACCTAACAGTTTAGGGTTCACAAACTGGGCACTTGGTAGAGTCCAGTGCCTCTCTGAGTGCACATTAGTGGAAATACATCTGCACATGATAATTTACAAGTCAGTCAACAAGCATATATCTCATGTATGGACACCTATTAAGAATCCCTTCCTTAGAAGATGCCTATATTCTGAAATTTTATTGTACAAATAAAAAATTAATGCCTGAAATGTATCCAGTGATAAATTTCTTCATCTGCAGCTTATTTCCTCACCGTTTGTGGGTGACACTTGGGTTATAGAAAGCCTTGAAGTTGGGTGATAGGCCAGTCAAGCATAAGTTGTGTAGAACCTGGAGTTCTTTGCACACCTTCTCATCTCACCTGCAGGTGCTTAGGCTTGACAGTGTTTCCATCAACAAAAGTGTTATATCATCATTGGCCAATTCTGGAAGCTCTTCAGTTGTACAGAAGCAGATTCTGGAGATGGACTGGCAGATGTACAAGCAAGCACAACCAGCCCATACCGTTTTATGTAACAGGAGTCAGACTACTCACCATAGCCTACATGTGACTAGCTGGACCAAAATGTGCGAGATAAGACGTGAAAAGCATGCTATATTTTGAAATGGGTCATTCTTGGGAAGTGTAAATAAGTAGCTAAGGGGAAAGTTGAAGATTTAGACCTTACACTCCCAAGAGGAAGATTTGTATTTTCTCTATTTATAGAGAAGAATGAGTAGGGGTTGAGTATAAGGGATAGCTTATAAGTCAAGAGGAACAAGTTTTGAAGGAGCAATCTTTGGCAATCTGTTCTTATTTTGCCATTCTTCCAGTTCAGACTGACTGTGGTACTTTGGTTTGTTATGAACTTTAGTACTATTGTGGAACAATTAATAAATAACTCTTCACAGACAACTGTGGTGAACTTCTGTTTACATTCCCGATCTAGGAAAAAGATGGCTAATCTTTCTGTTTATATATTAGATCTGTTCTTTAGTAACTCATGACACAGCTTCCATTGGTTGGTAAGAATTTTAAGTAACTTATTTTTGCCAGGCTAGTCAAAAATATGGTTATGTGTGACCAAATAAATATGCATAGAATTTAGGAATTAAGATGGAAAAACTCTTAATCCACGTTTCCTATCCACTAGAAAAGCAATTTAGAAGTATACTGTATAAAGCCATAAGACATTATAACAATGGTTTTGAGTGGTTATAAAAACTTGGAGTGCTTTATTTTATAGTTTTGTCTTGAAAACTGTTTTTAAACTTTAAGTTGTGACTAGTTCATTTGTGTTATTCCACTGTTTATTTTGTGGTACTGGATATTGAACCAGGGTCTTGCACTGAAGTAGGTAAATGTTCTACCAACGACCTATAGCCTCGACTGTTTCTACTTTTAAAAAAAGAAAAAGTGTAATACATTGCAAAACCGAAGTTTAAAATGGGATCTAAAAAGCCAGGTGTGGTAGCACATGCCTTTAATCCCAGCACTTGGGAAGAAGAGGCAGGTGGATCTCTGAGTTTGAGGATAGGACTGCTTTACATAGTGAGTTCTAGGACAGCCAGAGCTACATAGTGAGACCCTGTTTCAAAAATAAAAAGTAAAGAAAAGAAGAGATCTAAAGTGTTAGTGAGTTTGGTATGAATGCATTGTTTTAAAGTCTCAAAGTGTTATTTTCAGATTCAAATTTTGGAGTAGATTGCAAAATTAAGAGCAGCATCACCATTTTTTTGTTTGGTCATGTGAAAACTTGCCTCTTTCCTACAAGAAAGCCATGAGCAAGCATTTAAGAGTTCCCCTTTCACATATAGGAAGAACTGCACATAGGTGTCATTGTGGGTCCCCATGAATAGCCAGCCTATGACCTTGATTGGTTTATGAATTGAGCTGGAAAGCCTTTCTAAGGATTTTCGAGTCTGACTTAGTGACCCATAACAACTGAATGCATGGTATGGAGTAGAAAGATGAACTTGAGTTGTCTAAATGCATAAGAGCTTTAATTGGTCTTAACATTGTTTTCCAGTTTTATTGTAAGTCTCCCAACAGGGCATGGTCTTGAAATTCCAAAACGTAGATGGGTGAGAGAGAGCAGGAGAATTGCTCTGAGTTTGAGGCCAGCCAAGGCTGTAGTGGTTACCCTGTCTCAAAACCATACAAGTAGAGCCAGCCTTTCATTTGCATCTGAAAAACTGAGTTAGGATCCTGGTGTAAAGTTTTCTTTCTTTAGATTTGGGAGGCAGCTGCATGAACACTAAGGAAGGGTTGAATCATCTGCAGTGAAACCCACTGAGTCCAAGTGTCTGTGCTCAGCCATGTTTGAGGTACTTGGTGATGTGTACCTTGATCATCATCTCTGCTGATTTGGTCCTGAAAGGTTTGGTCTAGGAAAGTGTCATAGGGTAATTCAGAGTCGTAGTTTTCTTCAGTGGCCTCATATTTTTAATTAAAAAGAAAATAGGTCATGGTTACACTTAATGTAGATCAGTATTTTCTGATGTATAATGTATGAACTTGAGATATTGCTCACAAAACAAAATTTTAAAACTGTTGACAGATTTGTCTCTATATGGCCAGTCAAAAAGGATCCCAGGGAGAGGAATATTAATAGGCTTGTTTACTGTGGATTCCTTTTAAAACTCCTCAAGTCAGCTGGGTGATGGTGGCCAACGCTTTTAATCCCAGGAGAGGCAGGCAGATCTCTGTGAGTTCAAGGCCAGCCTGGTCTACCAAGCAAGCTCCAGGACAGGCTCCAGAGCTACACAGAGAAACCTTGCCTGGAAAAACCAAAAATAAATAAATAAAACTCCTCAAGTCTTGACTTAAATTCATTTGGAAGACTGGTAATTATGACAAAATGGACAGTGGGTTACTGGTGAATTACGGGGGCTATATTTAAAGATGAAAATGTACTTGAGGCTCCTAGGGTGGCCTAGCATGTTGAATACAACATTACAATTTCTTTTTCATTTTGTTTCCTCTTTGATCTCATTAAACTCCTAAAGCAGCTTGGTGTAGTGATGCACACCTATAGTCCCAGCACTTGAGAGGCTGAGACAGGAAGATCATGAGTTCGAAGCCAACCTGAGCTATGTAGACCCTGTATCCAGGGGAAAAAAAAGAATGATAATGAAAATACTTTTTGCCTTTAAAGTCTGTCAACTGTTTACAAATGTAACAGAACTTTTCTACAACGTGCAAGTAAAAATTTTATAGGAATTGGTTATATAATGAAATAATTTCAAGACTTCCTACGACATTCAATTATGGAAATAACTTTGCAGATTTCCACATAAGAAATAGACATACATTTTATAATTTAGTAAAGAAGGATCGCTTTGGATTATGTTGTCACTCACTCAGCTGAGCCAATTGCTCCATCTGGAACTAAAGAGAAAATCACCTTTGAGCAGCCTGAAAGTACTGTTTGTTAAAATTGTTCCATGCTGAAATAGCTTTGGGGATTTGGACAGCTGAATGTGAGAGCAGAAATTCAAACTATATGTAGAATTGCCTTTGATCAGTGATGGGTTGTCGTGTAAATAGTGATTTAGATGATCATTTTTATCTCACTTCCTGCACGCTCTTGCTCTGTAATAAGGTAGGTAGAGCATAAATTACTGGGGACTGAACATACTTTTTTTTTTTTTTTAAAGAATGTGGGTTTTCAAATGGAAGACTAGCTAGAGTGGATGGTGGGGACATTGCTCCACAATAAATGAGTGTGTGTGTGTGTGTTAGGGTTGTGATGAGAAAGGGAAGTTGGGCCTATCAGCAGGACACCAACCACTGCGGGAACCTGACCTCTGACGAGTGGGCCTAGGGAGCTGAGCGCCCTAGAACTGATTACTTTTTGAATTCTTTGCCCATGTAAGTTATAAACAGTATCTGGTTTCTCCACGTTTCAAGACACCACAGCTTCCTGAGGCTTTCAGATGTTCAGCACTTTGGGCTTGTAGTAAAATGTAAATCAAAGAACAGGCTTTTCAAGAAGAGAATGGTTTCATTTGGTAAACTGAATTGTCTACCCCAAGATGAAGTTAGATAATTTGAAGATACTAAGGAAAAGGGTGTGTGTGTGTGTGTGTGTGTGTGTGTGTGTGTGTGCATTTTTTTTTACTTCAAATTTTGAATTTGAAGCCGGTCTGAACTACACAGTGAGTCAACCCCCATCTTAGAAAACAATTAAAAAGTCTCTTCAAGTGTATTCTTTGAGCAGAGTGATACAAACCAGAAAGTTGGCTCATATGTGGAAGTGCTGTTATTCCTGTCCTTCATTCTGGAAAACCATTAAGTTACGTGAAGCATTTACGTGGTATTTGACACTCAAATGTTAAATTTTAATAATTTCCTTTTTTAAATATGGCATCACTTTTAAAATAGAAATGGTTGAAAATATTTTTGATCATTTTATAATTTGACTTTGTTGATCTGATTTAAAAGCATTTTGGAATGAAAATAAATGAAACATTTTACTGTTACCTGTAGCACGAATCTTACCAGTAGGGAGAGGGCTTGCTTCACATGCATGAGGCCCTGGCTTCAATCCCCAAATTCCTGTGCTGGGAAGCCAGGCATTGTGGCCGAGGCAAGTCAAACTCCAATCCAGACTAGACAACATAGTAAGACTTCACTTCAAAAACAAAAATTTGCCAATTGGTGGTGGCGTACACCTTTAATTCAGTATCAGAGGCAGAGGCAGGCAATTCTCTCTGAGTTTGAGGCCAACCTGGTCTACAAAGTGAGTTCCAGGACAGCCAAGGCTACACAAAGAAACCCTGTTTCGAAGAAAACACACACACACACACACACACACACACACACGTACAGGTGTGGTAGCACACATTTTTATTCCCAGCACTCAGAAGGCAGAAGTGGGCAGATCTCTGTGAGTTTAAGGCCAACCTGGTCTACATAGCAAATTCCAGGCCAGCCAGAGCTATATCACAGACCCTGTCTCTAAAACAAAACCCCAAGAACTCTAATGATGAATTTGGATAAACACACATCTCATGCTGTAAGTGATGGTGAATGTCTATGCTCATTTAGACATGAGAGCGCTGGGAGAGGTGCCTTGGGTTAAGATCCAAAAGAGGTTGGAAGGTGAGTGCGGCAGAAGAGAGTTTAGGGGGCTGATGTCTAACCATGAGCATTAAATCACTGATGGTAGTTAGACTTCATGAGTCACAGGTCTGGGTGCTAAGTACATTATCTCTCTAGTGAAGAGCAGGTGCTGGCCAGAAACGCTCCCAGCTTGAGCCTGTACCCCGGTAGAGTCTGTGAAAATGCTCTGCTCTTTTCTTCAAAGGGCTTGGCTTTATGGAAGATCCATATAGAAAGCTTTACAGTTAGATCCCAAATCTGGGCATGGTGGTAATTCCAGCACCTGCTCAGGAGACAATTTCAGTTTGAGGTTAGCTTTGGGCTTTATAATAAGACCTTGTCTCAAAAAAAATAAATAAATAAATTTTATAAAAATCTCAGCTTGACATCTAATGAAAATACACATGCTGTATCTCTTGAGCCTGAATGTGCTCACCTAGATGGTGCTACGTGGGACAAGGACACAAACATTCAGAAGTGCTAGCCAGTAAATCCCATCAGAGGGGGGTTTATGCTAGGAAGTGCATGCCCACTTTAACTAGGGCCTTTCATGGCAAAGAAACAGGAGACAGGGCTTGAGGCTAGGTTAGGTGGTAATTTGGTCTACCAGAGAGCACTGGGCAGTACTGGTTGACATCTTTAGTTGATACACCTGGGAGCTGATTATATGCTAATAGTATCTATTGAGGAGATGCCAAGAATGTACTGGGATGCAGAAACTCTGAGTAGATCACCACCATAAAATGGGGAACGGTTAGGAACGGATCTTTGGAAGGGCTTGGTATGTACCTCAGTGGTATGTAACACTTGCCTAGTGAGAGCTCTGGGATCTGGTCTCCATCAGGGGAGGGGAGTGGAGGGCTGGGTGTGGTGGTACACACCTGGAATTCCACCATTCAGTAAACTGATGGGAGGGCCACTGCGGTACATACCAAGCCCTTCCAAAGATCCGTTTAGGTAGATGGCTCAGTGGGTAAACGTCAAGCCTGAGGACCTGAGTTTAGATGCCAGTATAAAAGCTGGGAATGGTTGTATGAACAGGAGTCCCAGCACTGAAGGGGTGAAAGCAGGCAGATCCCAGACTCTCTGGCAGAAATGGCAAGCTGCAGATTCAGTGAGAAAATGTAGTGCAGTGGAGGAAGATGCCTGACATAGACTTCTAGACTCTATAGACTGCACAGACATGCATCTACCACGTACTCATGCACACACAAGAAAAAAACAGGCTTCCATACACACGCACAGGTAGGTTCCCGCATGCTTATACCATACACACAGTGCACACACAAGGGGAAAAAAAAAAAACAACACTCCTTGGGCCTACCCAATTAAATACCTGTTTTGTTTTAGAGACAAGGTGTCACTATTATAGCTCTGGCTGTCCTAGGCCAGGGTGGCCTCCAACTCAGAGATCTACCCGCCTCTGCCTCTGCTTCCTGAGTGCTGGGATCAAAGGCCTGTGCCAGTGTCCTCCCTGTCTATATAAATAAGTATTTTAAAATCTTTTGGGAAATAAACCTCGTTTACAGATTTGCTCGTATTACTTTTTAAATTATGCATGTGTGTGTGTGGAGTATATGCATCTGTGTTTGAGTGCCAGTGGAGACCTGAGGCGTCGGATGCCCTGGAACTGAGGTTACAGGCAGTTGTGAGCTACCCCAGGTGGGTGCTGGGAATTGAACTTGGGTCCTTTGCAAGAGCTCTAAACCATCTCCCCAGCCCTAAACCTTATTTATATTTGTTTCATATCTAGTCTTTTAAAAATTAGATAAAGTACAATTGCTTAATGTCTCTTATTCCAAGGTTCTTCCTTTTAAAAAAAAAAACAAAACACAAACCTCCCTTGGAGACAAGTCTTATTTTGTAGCCATTGTTTGAGGGACAACTGTAGCATGCAGCAATGACAGAGGGACTGAGTCTCAATCATGGCTGCACGCCAGCAGGAGCTTCTGCTGCAGGCTGAAGAGGGAAGGATCAGCGACTGTGTTAGAAATGCTTTGTATCTGACTCAAACTCTACCCATTGATTAGAAGCTCTAATTTCGGAAGCTCCATAAACCCTGACAGAGCATGTATCAATGACTGTACGTCTTGAAGAGTGGGCTGCTTGATGGAGACATCCACTCTGCTGGTGTTACCTCATCTAATTCTGCAGACAGACTAAAGGCAGGCTAACAGGAATCCCATTTTACAGGATGAACACAGCGTGCTAAGAAACTTTGAGTAAGCAGGGCGGTGGTGGCGCAGTTGGATCTCTGAGTTCCAGGCCAGCCAGAGCTGTTACACAGAGAAACCTTGTCTCAAAAAACAGACAAACAAACAACTTTGAGCAGAGAATCACCAGAAATGGCGCTAGGCTGCAGACGTGCTTGGCTTTAGCCCTCCATTGCTTCCCACAGCACTCAGGATCTAGACTAGCACCAACCTTCAGCAAGACATGGCAGAAAGAACAGAAGCCCCAAGTGTCAATCAGCTCTGCTCCTGGCTCTGGAACCGTGATTCTGAGGAAGCTGATGCATCTGTTTTTGTTTTGTTTCATAATCAACATTTTATTTATTTAAAAATATTTATTATGATGGTGATGTGTGTGTGTGTGTGTGTGTGTGTGTGTGTGTGTGTGTATGTGTGTGTGTGTGTGTGTACACCATAGTGCCTGGGTGAGGTTCAGACGGCAGCCTTGTGGACTTGGTTCTTTCCATCCCTGTTGGGTTCTGGGGATGGAATGCAGGTTGCGTTTCTCTGTGTAGTTTTGGTGCCTGTCCTGGATCTCCCTCTGTAGACCAGGCTGGCCTCAAACTCACAGAGATCCACCTGGCTCTGCCTCCCGAATGCTGGGATTAAAGGCGGGCATGCCTGTTTTTTGATGACCACCTGCATATATAAAAAATAGATACAAACATACTTGCATGCTTGGTTTTCAGGACTTCTGTGACCAGAAGAGCAGAGGACAATGTGACAGGTTAGGTTTAGCGCCCAAGGAATGCTAACTGCCCACGTTGCATTCAGGCTAGCAGAACTGGGCTGACTGAATGCATGGAAGTGAAGCTTCTATTTTTAATTGACTCCTTTTTATAGGCTCCATCTCTGCCCCACTGATGGTTCTTTTGTTCTGATGCTGCGGTATTCTGCCATTTGCAACTTTCAGTGTGCATACTTTCCAGTGCTAATGGTTGGAATTTGCAAGCTGGAAAACACATTTGTTGCAGACAAAAAGAAGTCATAGTATCAAACAATAGATTTAAACTGAGCATGTTCACTCACACCCATAAATCCCAGCATTTTTGAAGCAGGATTGCCCAAAGTTCAAGGCTATTCTGGACTCCATTAGTGTCAGACTATGGGGCTACAGTTTGAGAGACCCTGTCTCAAAAAGGAAAAAATAAATTTTCCTCCATCTATGTAATGTTGAAGTCATTTTTGTAGTTTCTATGGGAAAGATGAATGTAAGGAAACTTAGCATAAATGTTATGGTCTTCCTCATTTTGTTTCCTCCAACATGACAGGCTATAGAAACACTCGATGCTTATATTCCTGTTACAAAGCTTTATTCTTGTTTAATGTGTTTTAATAAGTAGATGAAAGATATACAGCTTTCTGACATGTAGAAGTGTAATCATGGTATCCTGGCACTCTGAAGACAGAGGCAGGTAGATCTTTATGAGTTTGAGGCTAGCCTGGTCTACACAAGAAGTTCAAGACAATCAGGGCTGCATAGTGAGACTCTGTCTTTAAAAAGGAAAAAGAAAAGTGGTTTTATGTGTCTTCAGAATGAAAGGAAAATTAGAAAGTTACCAGGGCTGGAGCTCAGCTTAGTGATAGAATACCTGCCTTGAACTTGCAATATAACCCCCTAGCAGACCTGAAACTCACTTCACTATATAGCTGGACCAAACTTTCGATGAGCGTCTCTGCTTCTTTGAATGCTGGGATTATAGGCATGTACTACCATGTGGCTGGTGGTATTTGACCTTGATATCCTTAAGTACATAAATCTCAAGCATGTGGAATTATTGAGTGTGAACAATTCTACTTGAAAGCCTGTATTTGTTATTTTTATTAAGATACGCCTTTAATCCCAGCACGAGGGAGGCAGAGCCAGGAGGATCTTTGTGAGTTCGAGGCCAGCCTGGTCTACAGAGATCCAGGAAAGGCGCAAAACTACACAGAGAAACCCTGTCTCGAAAAACAAACAAAACAAAACAAAACAAAACAAAAGGTAGTCATAATTGTTTATTTTAAGGAATCAATACTTTTTAGCAAATTTGTATAGGGTACCTGTATAAGAGTAATATCATAGTTTTATGTTCCACATTTGCTCTATTGTGGAGACCTCCCTTTATTTTTGTTTTATTTTGTTCTTTGGGTTTCTTTTGTTTTGTTTTGTTTCAAGACAGGATTTCTCTGTGTATCCCTGGCTGTCCTGGAACTCACTCTGTAGGGCCAGGCTGGCCTCGAACTCAGAGATCCACCTGACTCTTGCCTCCCAAGTGCTGGGATTAAAGGCATGCGCCAACACCATCCAGCAAAGATGTATTTACTTTTATGTGCAATGTTGTTTTACCTGCATGTATGTCTGTGTGAGGATGCCAGATGTCCTGGAGCTGGATAGTTGTGAGCTGCCATGTGGGTGCTGGGAATTGAACTCGGGACCTCTGGAAGAGCAGCCAGTGCTCTTAACCTCTGAGCCATCTCTCCATCCCCCAGGACACAAGTTTTAAAAGGGTAGCTAGTCCCTGTCTGATGTCTCAGGCCTGTAATCTCAGCCACAGGGGAAGCTGAGGCAGGAAGATTGCAAGTTCAAGGCTAGCTGAGGCAACTTAATGAGACCCTGTTTTAAAATAAAAAATAAAAAGAGGGCTGGGGGTGTAGCTCAGTGGTCCAGTACTTGCCCAAAATGTATAAAGCTCTAAATTTGGTTCCCAGTACCAGAAAAATAGACCTGAGTGTCAGTATCCCTTCTTTAACAGAAAATTGACAGTGAGTGAATGAGTGCTCACAATAACCATGTTTGCTTGTGTTAAGGCAGGGTCTCATTATCTGACCCAGGCTGGTCTCAGACTCCAACTCCTGCCCACCAGTGCTGGAATTACAGACATGTACCACCTGCCATGCTTCAGATGCTCTGTATTGCTGCATACACCCCAATATCAGGCAACAGTGCTGTAGAATCAAACTATCAGTCGTAAGAGAGGTTGCAAGGAAGGTCCCATTTTATCCCACCGTCTCTGTAGGCCAATATTTCCTTTATACCGATGGCTATGTAAAGGCAGTGAAAGGTCTGACGTTGTGATTTAACGGTTCACACAAAAATAACTCTGCTTCTTTTGTCCCTGGGCGGCCTCCATGGAATGTCCTTGTCCTCTCTGTCCCTTTTAGCTCAGATTCCACGGTGGCCCCTGGATAGCTAGCTGGAGCATCAACAGTCACACTTGGCCCGTAGATCCAGTGTAGTAAAGGTTGTCATGGGCTGCTGGTCTTGCTCAAGGATGTTTGGTTTGGTGTGCCCATCCTCTTGGATTCCTTGAATAAGTTCTCTAAGATTCCTAATATGGTTTATTTCTTTCTAGTAAATTTATCTTCTGTGCTGGGTATAAATTTTGATTTTTTTTTTTTTTTTTTTTTTTAGGTATAGAAAAATACAAAACATCACCGGGCAGTGGTGGCACATGCCTTTAATTCCAGCACTCGGGAGACAGAGCCAGGCAGATCTCTCTGAGTTCAAGGCCAGCCTGGTCTACAGAGTGAGTTCCAGGATAGGCTCTAAAGCTACACAGAGAAACCCTGTCTCGAAAAAAAAAAAAGAAAAAAGAAAGAAAGAAAGAAAGAGAAAAGTACAAAACATCCACAAACAGGACAGATGTGTACTGAGGTGATCGTGTGTGCTGGGGAGGGACAAAAAGACCTTTTTTTTTTTTTAAATGAGACATGATCTCTTTGGCTGTCCTCACACTCACAGAAATCCACCTGCCTCTGCCCCCTCAGTGCTGGGGTCACGTGGCACCAGGCTCTGCCAAGGACAGACATTTTAATGTGGTAGAGACAGCAAGGCCTAGGAAGAAACGCACTTTCCCTCAAAGGGCTGGTACTCTGCTCCTCGGTCATCACTTTCCCTCAAAGGGCTGGTACTGTGCTCCTCAGTCATCACTTTCCCTCAAAGGGCTGGTACTGTGCTCCTCGGTCATCACTTTCCCTCAAAGGGCTGGTACTGTGCTCCTCGGTCATCACTTTCCCTCAAAGGGCTGGTACACTGCTCCTCGGTCATCTCTGTCTGTGAATTGGATTCTGACCAAGAGACTTGTTAAACACATACGCACACGTGAGAACTTGGATTCCCTGAGTGGAAAGGAATCGACTCTGCTCAGGAGTCTTCTCAGCACTTGTCCGATTCCCTCAGCAAATGGTACCCATGGGCTGCCTGATTGTCTGAGGTCCTGGGGAACAAAATGGGTGATGCTCTGCTCCCAGAGTTGACAGCAGGTGACTTTAAATCCGTTTCTTTTCTTTCCTTCCCCCCCCCCTTTTTTTTCTGGGGGTGGGGGAGTGGGGTCAAGACAGGGCTTCCCTGTGTAGCCCTGGCTATCCTGGAACTCAGTCTAGAGACCAGGCTAGCCTCAAATTCAGAGATCCGCCTGCCTTTGTCTCCCAAGTACTGGAATTAAAGACATGTACCACCACACCCCGCTGTTAACTTATTTATTTAGTGAGAGAGAGGGAGGGAGGGAGGGAGGGAGGGAGAGAGAGAGAGAGAGAGAGAGAGAGAGAGAGAGAGAGAGAGAGAGAGGGAGAGAGAGAATGCACATAGAGCACGTGTGGAGATGAGAAGACAGTTTGCAGGCTTTGACTCTCTTCTGCTATGGGCGAGCTGAGGATTGAACTCAGGTCGTCAGGCTTGACTGCATTCACCATTATTTGCTGGACCATTTTAGCAGCACTCAGCACCATCTTTCACCTATAAGATTAGCCAAAGTAGATTCTGTAGATGTAGCACAGCTAAAGAACCCGCCTGGGTGGCAAAGTCCTGCAGTAATTCAGGTCGTGCAGAGCACTGTGGTCGTTAAACCTGGACTGAACCAGTCACAGTAGAGAGGTCCAGGGAGAGCTGGCCGCAGGCGCTGCTGAAGAGGAAGGCCCTGCAAAGTAAACTCTTTTCCTGAGAATCCAGCTCTAATCACAAAAACAAATAACAAAAGTCTTTTATAGCAGCTAGGTTAAGGCAAAATAAAAGTATAATAGCCTTGACTGCGTTTCTACTGTAAGACTTCATAGGACTCTGCAGAGACACTTGAGACCCTCTACAGGAATCTCCTGGACACCGCAGTGCCTTTAAGATGGGGCTGGGGGAGAAACCTGCTGCTGGTCACATGTTCATTTTTGTTGTTGGTTTTCATTGTTTGGGGTTGGAGTGGGTGCTTTTCTTTTTTTCCTTTCTCTTTCTCTTTCTCTCTTTCTTTCTTTCTTTCTTTCTTTCTTTCTTTCTTTCTTTCTTTCTTTCTTTCTTTCTTTCTTTCTTTCTTTCTTTCTTTCTTCTTTCTTTCGACAGAGCCTCATACTGTAGCCCAAGCCAGCCTGGAATTTGCAACAATCCTCCTGCCTCAGCTTTTTTTTTTTCTTTTTGGTTTTTCGAGACAGGGTTTCTCTGTGTAGCTTTGCGCCTTTCCTGGAACTCACTTGGTAGCCCAGGCTGGCCTCGAACTCACAGAGATCCGCCTGGCTCCTGCCTCAGCTTTTTTTGAGTGCTGCTATAGGCATACATCACCATTACTGACTACTTAGCATCATAATCTTAAATATCTATTTTAAGAAAAAGAGGTCTTTCCTTAAATTTGACAGGAGTTTGCTCTTTGAACTATTAGGGACTTAACTGTGGAATGGGAGATCTTGGATCACTCATCCATGATTAATATGTCAATTACTTAGAAAGCCTTTCATCAAATCTTATTTAAAAACACAATTCTGAGGGGCTGGGGATGGAGCCCAGGCAGAGGCTGACTGTCTACCTCAGCACCTCAACCAACAACAAAGTAAAGACAAATAAATAATCCAGAGCCAACTAAGGTGGCTTACAGCTGTACTCCCAGCAGATAGAGAGAATGAGGCAGGAGAATTGCTGTAACTTTGACATTTGCCTGGGCTGCATAGCTCTATGTTAGGCTGGACTACAGAATGAAATCCAGACTCAAAACAACAAAACACCCCATCCTGGACCACATGGAACAGAGTGGCGGTTGGGGATATTTTCACCTTCCCGAAAACAGCACCACCTTATTATGAACACTGACCTTGGCCTGACCGTTCATTCAATCACTCATTCGTCCATTTTCTTTCTTTCTTTTTGTGTTTGTTTTTTTGAGACAGGGTTTCTCTGTGTAGCCCTGACTGTCCTGGAACTCACTCTGTAGACCAGGCTGGCCTGGAACTCACAGAGATCTGCCTGCCTCTGCCTCCCAAGTGCTGAGATTAGAGGCATACACCACCACCACCCAGCTTCATTCATTCATTTTCAAAATTCTGAATTTCTTCTAGGTAGCAGCAGGCACTGTTAGGTGTTGGGGTCAGAGAGGAAACGGGGCAGTCTAGGTTCTTGCCCTCCTGGAAAGGACCTTTTGGTGAGAGTAGCCAGACAGGATGACCCGATAGTGATAAATGCTACAAAGGAAGGTCAGGGAAGGATCCAAAGAACGGGGGTGGGTAGACTCTGGGTTGCTGCTCTGGGGGGGGGGGGGGCGTTTCTTGGCCTGTGTCTCACTTCCTACTCCCCCTAGCAGCAGCCTCTGCTGCGCTCGGTTGGTACACATAATTGGAACAGCCAATCAGGAGATAGAGATTAATTCAGAATGGTGTGCGTGTGTGCATTCAAAACTTAGGAGTTACTTTAAAGAAGAAATTTCTGAAACTCTAACATGATTGACTCTTCAGACGTGATCTTTTAGGATGAGTCCAAAGGGCTATATTCATATCTTAGCTACATCCTAAATGTGGAGCCCTTAGCTAGACTTTGACATCCATTATCTAAATGCAATACGTGGTAAACATACCCACTTCTCCGATTTAGGGTAAGCTTGTATGGCTTTTTAATTTCACTCGAGAACTGTGCTGTGATTTTGGTGAATGCTGTTACTTTGTGTATCATTCATTCATTCATTCATTCATTCATAGTGCCTTTCTGGGCTCAGAATACTACCAAGGACAAGATCAACAGCATCCTCTGCTCAGGCCCAGAGCGCCTCTCTCTTCCCTCCTGCCTCCGTCCTAACACACTTCTAATATGGCTTCTGCCACCAGTTCTGGAAGACACCGTTTAGGAGACAGACATAGATCTGCTTTATGTCCTGCTGTTCTTAATTTAAACATTATTGTTGTCGGTGGCTTTTTATTCTTTGGGATGTGGGTAATTTAACTTTTATTAAGGTAATTTTAGTATGTTAGGTCCCCAGCTCTCTGGCCACTTGACTGCCTCGCTTTGTTTAGGACTCTGACTCCTGACTGATGAGCAGTTGTGACGGAGCGGGAGTGAGGACCCGACTCTACCACGGGGAGATAAATCATTTCCACATTCTTGCTTAAGTGGCCATTTTCGTGCAGAGCAGCACATTTTCTGCTGAACGCCAACTTGACTGTCTCCTTGACCCAAGGTCTCCACAATTTTTACGCAACATGGGTATGGTGGCTTGGAAAAAGCTTGATAGGTATTTTTTTTTTTATCTTGTAAAATTAATTTTTTTCCTCTTCTAATAATTATTGACAAACATTAATCTGAAGCAGTATAATTCATATATATTGATAATGACAATAGTAGAGCTTCTTCTTTTTCATTTCTTATTATTTACTGACATGTGGGAGTGATCAAGGAGTTGGCTAGGAATTAACTCATCCATGGCTGTGCTGGCCTACACACCTGAATTCTTTTTTTAAAAAATTATTTATTGTTATTGTGTGTTTGTGTGTGAGCACCTGTGTACAGACTGTAACATGCATGTGAAAGTCCCATGAGCACCTCGTGCACACGGTGACATGCAAATGGGAGTCAGAGGACAACTTGGTGGGACTCAGTCTCCTTTCCTGCCGTCAGACTCTGGGTTTCCACTCGTATAGCAAGCATTGTAGCTGCTGGGCCATCTCCTTGGCCCACCTCTCAGCTCATGTCAACGTTTTGGTCCCAGACAGTGAAGCAAATCTGTAGTAGACGTTAATTCTTCCCTCTATGTATGCTTATTTGACGTAAACACACAAAGACCCAGCGTCTGTGGAGGCAGAACCGAAAGCTAAGGTCAAATCCAGCAACTGTTACTTCTTCATCTTCATCCTCCTGTGGAGAGTGCAGCCCGGACCCAGGGTCTACAGTGTGTGTGTGTGTGTGTGTGTGTGTGTGTGTGTGTGTGTGTGTGTGCAAATCTTTTTTGAGAAGCAAACGTCAAAACAAAGATCTCATGCTCATGTGACTTCCTACCTTTATTTAGTACAGGGTCCAAAATCTAGCCTAGGGAACTTGTGTGCCGTCCAGGGGAGCAGGAGTAGGTGCAGGAAGTGCAGTGCCCTAGGTTTTTTGTGTTTGTTTTTTAAGTAGGTCTTCCTTGGAAATAACAGAAGCTTAGGGCCAGATTCCTAAGGCTGGTTTCCTCAGGGAGGGACTGAGCCTCAGGGGGGCTTCTGGGGAAAAAGCCAGAGCTCCCACCTGCCCACTGCATGCTGGGAAATCAAGATGGAAGAAGAGAAGCCGACTGCTTACTCTGATGGCTGGCAAAGCTTAGGCAAGGTCCCCATGCTCATTATAGAGGGGGAGATGAAGCACTGTATATAAACCTCTCTTGCTCTCTTGCTCTCTCTATCTCTACCTCTCTGGTTTGTTTCTGAGACACGGTGTTTATATGTAACCCAGACTCTCAAGCCACAAGCCACGGCCTTCCAAGCACTATGATTACTGTGTGCCTAGCTTTTGGGATTACTACCATCCTAGTTCCTTCTTCTTTTAAAAAATATGAAAATGGTAGATTGACATTTTAAAAAGCTATAGAAGAATAGGCAACACTCACACTCCTGCTGTTCCATACACATAGGTTTGAACATGATTGCAGTTGTAAAATTCAGATGACTATATAATTTGTAGTCTGCATCTAACATTGTCCTTGGTGTTTTTCTATATGGTGACAGTTTCCTAATTAATTTGTAATGACTGTGTAATATTTCACTAGGAAGATCACCATAATTTTCATTTTCCTTATTATTGAGTATGCAGATTGGCTCAGATTTTTATATCAAGCATCTTTTCATTTGCATCATATTTTGGGTTTCAGTAAGGTCAAAGGGAGTAGACATCTTTAGGACTCCTGATACACATTACAAATTGTTTTGCAAATGGTTTGACCTCATTTTCTTTTGTACAACTTGAAAGGTGAGTCATCAGCTGTGAGCCAATGCTAACATTTTGACAGTTAGTTGCTATTCCCATATTAGGCAGGGAGACATCTGATTCTGTGCACATCTGATTTTCTCTTATTTTCTCCTATTATCTAGAGCCAGCTCGTTGAGAAAAGTGTCCTGGCCCCGAGACACTCCCGACAACATAGCCATCACTCCAGCCAAGTTTGGACCAATCCCAAGTGTGTAATCAGTTCCCAGAGTTGTTCATATTTCTTTTGGCAAAGATATCTATTACATGGTCAGATGCAGCTGCGTAGTTAAAGTCACAGGGTGAGCTGATCAAGGTGCCTATTTTAGCATTAGGCTGGCAGTCTGTGGTCAGGTGTCTGGGTATTTTGAGAGGAGTAATTTTGAAATGTAATTTGCAATTCATAAGTGAATGGTGTCATGAGAGACATACATAGGTCTTCTATGGAGATTCGTTCTGTTTCTGTTTCTCTGTCTGTCTGTCTGTCTGTCTCTCTCTCTCTCTCTCACACACACACACACACACACACACACACACACACACACACACAGAGCTCACCATTGAAGGATAATCACTGGGTGTGGGTGAGGCTACACTGCCTGCAGGGGACTCAGGGGTCCCCGATCTTTGCTAACATGTCACACCGTGTGCAGCAATTGCTTCACCTGTCACCTGTAGCTGAAGAAGCAGGAGTCCTCAGGGTTCTCCTTTTCCCTCCGGTGGCTACGGTAGCACATTGTTTGTTTGTTTGTTTGTTTGTTTTTGTAGCCCAAGATGTAATTTCTCCCCTCGTCGGTGCTTCTGTGAGTTAGCAACGGAGAACAACAGGATTTAAGACAAACCGATGTGTATGTCTTGACATTTGCTACAGACGTTTTCGTGGTGTACGTGATTAGAACCAATGACAAATTATTTTTGCTCCCCGTGGCTTGAACGGACTGCTCCTCATTAGCATGTAAAGTATAAGAGAGGAGAAAGTAGCCTTTACTTCGTCTAGCACGTTAGGAGGAAGTGAATTCTTTCTGTTGACCTGGCTTTAAGCTTACTGAGCACACTTGATTTGCTGACTGTAAAAATTTTAGACTAGGTAATCGCACTCACAGAGGCATCATTCCCAAACATCAGCCTGACAGTATGTAGCGCGGCATTTTGAAATCTAATGGCAACATCGTAAGAAGGGCCTGGGACACTTAGATGAAGAAGAAAAGATGGATGGTGAAGCTGTGTGGTCACTTAGGGCCTCTCTTTGCCGCTGCCCTTAGAAGCGTTTCCTATTGGCTGGGCAGACCTCACCATGAGAGGCCAGGTGAAGGGCACACCAGTTACACTTGAGGAATTGATTTCACCTGTCTGTTTACGCGAGTGGGAAGGATGCAGCTGTGCTGACAGGAAGTAATAGAGCTGAGGTAGGGCTGCCCTTGTGTGAGGGAGGGCACTGTCTTTAGGGAACTCTCACCCTCTTCCCAGGGAGCAGCTGCAGACACAGGCTCGGTCCCAGGCCCAATTGGAGACTTGTCGGAAGTCATTACACCAGGAAGCCGTCCTTACACTCATTAATTTCACCATGCTTACTGTTCTTGAATGCCTGTTCTGTGCTGTATCTTGGGTATTAGCATTTTTGTAAACTCTACCCTTGTCCTGCAGACAGACGATAGGCAAACAAAGATACAATGTATCAGAGGAGATCAGTGCCGTAAAGAATAGGCAGAGAATGTGGATGCAGCGAGGGTAGGAGGGTGCTGGTTTTGAAAGTTTTCAGTCTGGGTAGGGTTGGGTCAGCCTGAAAGAAGTAAGAGGGCCCTGATCAGTCCGTATCAACAATGGGCAGAGAGTGTTCCCGAGAGAGAGAACAGCCTGAGCAAAGGCCCAAGGCAACAAACAGAAAGAATGATGTGCTCCACTAAGTAGGGCTAAATGGGAGTGAACGTGGAAGAGAGTGGGGTACGGCCCGAAGTCAGAGATGGGGGAGTCTCCAGGTCACGTAAGACCTTGAAGATAAGGATGAGAAGTGTCCTTGCCACTCATTCATGAGTGCATCTAGCTCTGTTCGGAACGAGCTTAGGGCCGCGTGCGTGCTAGGCAAGCGAGCGCTCTTGCTCATCCCCAGCCCCGGCTTTGAGTTTTGATAAGATGGGAAGCTGTAGAGAAAAGCACGTCATGCTCTTCTGTCGTTTGTACAGTGTAATGAAGGCTTAAGAAAGAGCATGTAGGGTAGATGGGAGTTAACCACACGGAGCTGTGCTTGGTCGTCTGGTAACCTGGAACCTGGTGGTTAAACGTCCGTCAGTTGAAAGGCGAAGAATCGGGGCTCAGTTGGTGGAAGACTCGTACAGCGTAACCAAAGCCCTGGATTTGACCCTTAGGACCTCATAAATACCTGTGGTCCCAGTGCTGGGGAGGATGAGAAGCCCCAGGTCACAGAGGGTGGCAGATTTCTGTGAACTTGAGGCCAGCCAGGGATATGTAGTGAGACCGCGTCTAAATACAAACCAAAGCGAAAGGGGGGTGGGGTGGGGGAAATTCCAGGTCATCTTTGGCTACAGACAGAGTTGGAGGCTTGCCTGGGATTCAGGAGACTGTCTCCACACACAAGGGCAAACATGCCCTTCCTTAGTTACATCAGCACACTTCCAGTGCTCAGCTGCTGCGTGGGGAGATGGACGCAAGGCAACTTCCACCATGACAGAAAGTTCTCCTCAGACAGTGCTGCTAGGGTCTGGGGGACTTAGAGAGACCCGGCTTCTCCTCTGAGTAAGTGGAAAGCCGCGTGAGGCTTTTGGGCAGAGGAGAAGCCTGCTGTGAGATGCGATCACAGAAGGTCAGTGCCAAGGATAGCCTGGAAGGGCGTTGTTCAAAGCAGAGATCAGCATCTAGAGGTGACTGTATGTACCTCTTGTGCTAAGGGGAAATTGCTAGGTTTGGGATATGTTTTGAAGGCAGAACCAGGAGAACTTCTTATGAGATTAATATGCTGTGTGATAGGAAGTGATAACGTGTTGTGTGGGTGACAGTGAAGGAGGGGGGCAGAAGCCAGAAGGAAGAGTTGACCTCAGAGGAGAGGCCTGGAGGGAAGGTCCTTGGGTGATGGAGGTGGTCTAAAGCCCTAAGCATCAGGAGCTAAAGGAGAAACGGGTGTCTTAGAAATCTGGCGGTGGGGGAGAAGCTTTGAAATTGTCACTGCAAAGAGTTAAAAACAGTGGGCAGTGGTGGCGCACGCCTTTAATCCCAGCACTCGGGAGGCAGAGGAGGAGGATCTCTGTGAGTTCGAGGCCAGCCTGGTCTACAGAGTGAGTTCCAGGATAGCCAGAGCTATTACACAGAGAAACCCTGTTTCGCGGGGGTGTGGGGGGGATTAAAGAGAAACACCACACGGTTGTCGGTGTCGTGAACAGGCGACCACGAGCCTCTTCACCACGTTCAGCAGAGCCTGACCGATAGTAAGCAAGGAGGAGGGAAGAGGTGGCTGGGCCGCTCCAGGGCTGGGGTTGCTGTCTAGATGGAGTTGTGGAAAACACGAAGTCGGGAGTTTAAGGAATTGGCACAGGGTACCACAGTAACAGACCACTGTGGAGTCTAAACGTAGGAAAGTGAGAGGAAGCAGAAGTCCACTGGAAAAAGAGATCTACAGGCTGGTGTCTCTAACATGTCCAGAACGTTCCAAGTTGTTCATTGCACAAGTCGGAAGGAGAGACAATTCAGCGGTCAGAGCCATCCACCGGTGATGACCAGGGAGCTCTTTGACTACATCTTCATTATAGGCTGACTTGCCAAGTGTGTTGGCTAATTTTATACCAACTTGACACCAGAGTCATCAGAGAGGAGGGAGCCTCAATGGAGAGAATGCCTCTATAAGATCAGGCTGTAGACAAGCAAGCCTGTAGAGCATTTTCTTAATGAGTGATTGATGGAGGAGGGCCTAGCCCACTGTGGGCGGTGCCATCCCTGGGCTGATGGTCCTGGGTTCTATAAGAAATCAGGCTGAGCAAGCCATGGGGAGCAAGCCAGTAAACAGCACTTCTCCCTGACTTCTGCACTAGCTCCTGCCTCCAGGATCCTGACCTGTTTGAGTTCCTGTCCTGACTTCCCTCAGTGATGGACTACAATGTGGAAGTGTAAGCCAAATAAACCCTTCCCTCCACAAGCTGTTTTTGGTCATGGTATTTCATCACAGCAACAGTAACCCTAACTAGGACAGGAAGGCTTAGAATTCCCTGTGATACGTTCTCACCACAGAGCCTGTGAGCAAGTCTAGTAACCAAGACCCAAGAATTTAGGATTGGGCGTCCTAGGGGCTGTCTCAGTTCCCAGGCCTGGCACAGCACAACTGTGTACCTAAGAACTTGAGGATACAAAGTTGCAGCCCCTGAGATCTCTGGTCCGTCTCTACGGCCTTGTCCTCACAGACTGTTCTCCCAAACACTGACCTTCTACATGAACCGGAGGATTAGTTATGCAGACTTTCATGTGCCGGTGCCTCTTGGAATTTCAGTCACTTAGAAAGCCACTTTATGGGGTATGTCCTGGAATCTGACTGCACAGTCATAGAGTGGGTAAGACAGGACTTCCCTACTAGCCCACAGGTGGCTGGGGAACTGGACCTTTATCCCCCCTCCCCCGTCCCCAGGTATCTCCATTCTTCGGCACACCTTTCTCTTGATTGGTGAGCAGCTCATGTGCGAACTTGATCAGCAGAAATGACAGCTGTGGCTCTGCTCAGAATCAGGTGCCGGGAGACCTGTGGATTCCTGTGAACATCTGAACACTCTAAAGGTACTTATCCAGGAGAGAGATCTGCCTCCAACCCCATCACTCTACCCTCTCTGAAGCACAGAGAGAAGGAAGAACAACCTGAGGTAAATTTTTAACAAGATGGCCCCGCTTGAGCTTGGTGAGGTTTGGCGGATGAAGTGAGAGGTTGGTCGTGGTTTAGCAAAAATAGCCACACTGTTTGCCAGTTTCTCTCCGGAGTATTCCAGGGTCATTAGATTGATCCAGCTGTCATACCTGCTGTTTGAACTGGTTGAGCCTTTTCAGGGATGGAAAACAAAAAGAAGATGTTGAAATGCGGACAGACAGCTCTGGGTTTCAGTGGGCCAGGCTATACAATAAAGCCAGGGCTGGCATCAGTCAGTGTTCCCACCATCCACACCAGGACCTAGAAAAATCTCACAAGATGGATTTCTTTGCATGGATTCCGGGCCTAAGGTAGGTAAGAAAAAAACCAAAATAAAAACAAAGAATCTCATACTTGGGAGCTTACTCAGTGCCAGCTGAATAGGGAATTGTTTCTTGTGTTCGTCCCCTCCCCCCCATTCTTTCTGCCTGAATAGATAATCCTTACAAAACGGCCATTCATTCATAGTGAAAATTTCAAGAATTACGTGATACCGACCTTGGCACGAGTCGTGGATGGGATGAAGATGGGCTTCTGTCTGTTGTGGCTTGACTGTGTTTTGGTGCTTTCTCAGTTTACGAATATCTTAGTACTAGGGAAAGATTCACAGTGTTTTAGTTAGCGAATACGTTGAAGGTTAAAAACCTGTAAACACATTTATAAAATAAAACATTTTTATAGCTTGCCTTTGGGCACCGACTCAATTTTGTTTGTTTCTTCAAGAAAAGGCCTTTAGGGGCTAAGGCTCAGGTGAGAAGATCTCTGCTCCTCTAGTGAGGTATGATGGTGCTTGTAACTCCAGTACTCAGAAAGTTCAAGGTCATCCTTGGCCACATATTGACTTTGAGGCCAGTTTGGGGTGCATGAGATGCTGTCTAAAAATAAATAGATAAGAAAGTACCTACTGGGATTGGAGATGGAGCTGAGTAGGTAGCATGCCTTTGTAGCATGTTTGAAGTCCTGGGTTCGATCCCTATTACTGCAAAGACAGTGAACCAGGCACAGTGGCACTTGGCGGTAATCACAGTACTCTGGAAGTGGAAGCAGGATGGTAGATAGATCAGAAGTTCAAGGCCAGCCAGTGAGTTCCAAGACAGCCAGAGCTATGTAGAAAGACCTTGACTCAAAACATATAATAAATAAATAAATAAATAAATAAATAAATAAATAAATAAATAAATAAATAAATAGATGGATCTGATGATAGAGATAGCTTTTTGTCATATTTCCATGATACCACATTAGTTGATGTCTAAACTATTACTCTTTTTTGTTGCTGTTTTGAGGTTGAGGCCAGGTATGTAACCCAGGCTAGCCTTAAACTCTCAGTGATGCTCCAGTTTTAGCCTTTCCAGAGTATGTCATCATGGTTGCCCAGCTAGCAACAAGTTTAACTTCATAGGGGAATAAAATAAGGCATGAAGGCAGCCCTGGAAAAGAGTACTGTATCAAGTTTTTATCTGCCGCGCGCGCGCGCGCGCGCGCGCGCGCGCATTAGCTTCGACTTGGTTTTGCTTCGGGCCATCTTCATGGCCCTGTGTGAGTTGTTCAGCTCTTTTTACATTTTATTTGTTTATTTATTTTGAAACAAGGGCTCATGTAGCCCAGGTTGTCCTGAAACTTGCTATGTAGCTAAGGGTGGCCTTGAACCCTTGATCCTCCTATCTCCTGAACACTAGGATTACAGGTATGCGCTGCCTAACCTGGATCTTTAGTTTTAATTAAAAAAAAAAGTTAGAATAAGAAAATATTGGATAATGAAAAAAAATATGAATATGGGTTTTTTGTTTGGTTGGTTGTTTTGTTGTTGAGACAGTGTTTCACTGTGTTATTCTGACTGTCCTGGAACTCGGTATGTAGACCAGGCTGGCCTCTAATTCACAGAGATAAAGGTGTGCACCACATCCCCTGCTGTAAATGTGTTTAAAGACTACATCAAAGACGTTCTCAGAAACCTTAGCAGGTTTTTTGTTTTGTTTTGTTTTAACTAAAGATACCCAATTTTATCAGTAACCTGACTGTTTTGATCTACTTATTTATTTTTTTGTAAGCTTCCATTTAATTTTAGGTGCTTATAAGCTCTTCAATTTGTTAATGGAAAGACATGCCATTCATGCTAATGACCACACAGTAACTTTATTCTGGTAAAATAATCTCTTAAATCCTTATATACACAGTCCTAACTGTTGGCTTTATGAGGTCAGCACCAGCAGGCCAGCCTGTGGCTGTCAGGGGCTCAGGTGTCCAAGATAACACTAACTTGAGCAAACACACAAAAAAGCCAATGCTTTAGACTCTCCTCTTTGATTTGAATTTCACAAGTCTGAACTGAAGGCTCTAAAAAAAAAAATCATTAACCAAGTTACATTAATTATAGAAATTGTTCGGTTGTAACAACACAATTTTGCTATGCATTTGCAAAAGGGACAGATGGAGAGCTAGACCTTTAAAGTCAGATACTCTTAACTGCCAACTTGCAGGCTGTGTATTTCTGACTGCTATTTTGAAAGGAAAAGCATCACAAACTGACATTCGGTCCCCAGGACCTCCAAGAATCACAGCCCTTCAGGAGAGAAGCCCTGTGGGATCAGCCCAAGCTGCCAGAGCCAGAAGGCCTTAGGAGCTGGACTCCGGGGCCCAAGGTTCAGCTCCAATATTGACTCTGCCTGAGTCACCCTGACCCAGGCACCCAGGCTCTCGTGTTTCTCTCTAGAGAAGAGCCGAGACTGTTGACTTTTCAGGAGTTGCAGAACACATTATAAAAAAAGAGGAAAGTGCTGTGCAAACATGTAAATCCCGGGACTATTAGAGGGTCGTATTGTACTAATAATAAACTACATTCTTTGGATAATGAGAAGTTGATAAACCTTATGTAGGAATGGGAGTGCTGGTCTCAAAGTAGAGGTTTATGTTTGAAAGTTTACTTTGAACTATGTAAATTTGGGTTGGTGCTACTGGTCTGTGCTGGATACTGGAAGCCTTATATAGGGTGGTTAATTGACTATCAGATATCAGACCTTCAGGTGCTCTGGAAATCTGTATTAAAATTTGCACCAGGCACGTGGCACACATGCGGTGACTTCCTGACTTTTCGAGAGGGAGACTGATTTCTGTTGGAAATCTACACTGAGCTTGGGCATCTCTGTTTGTCCTAAATTGGCCCAAGGGACAAAGTGAACACTCCAGGACTTTAACGGGTGGTGGTGTACCCTTGTAACCCTAGAATTTGGGAGACTCTCCAGTTGAAGGTCAGCCTGGACTCCATGGTAAAACCTTGTCTTAAATAACTGAATTTGGGGCTGGTGACACAGCTCAGAGGTTGAGAGCACTGGCTGCCCTTCCAGAGGACCTGGGTTCAATTTCTAGCACCCACATGGTGGCCCCTGACATGACCATCTGTAACTCCAGGTCCAGGGGATCCAATGGCCTCTTCTGGCCTCCCTGGGCACCAGGCATGCACATGATGAGCAGATGCACATGATATGCAGATGCACATGCAGGCAAAAGACCCATGCACATAAAATAAAACAAAATACTAAAACAAACAAGTGCATAGATAGATGACTAAGTCTCCAAGGAAAGTTAAAAATAAATTGATTGATGGGGCTAGAGAGATGGTTTAGGAGTTAAGAACATGTTCTGTTCTTCCAGACGTCCCAGGTTCACTTCCCAGCACCCACATGGCAACGCACAACCATCTTTTACTCCAGTTCTAGGGCATCCAGTGCCTTCTCTTGACTTCAGTGGGCCCTGTATACATGTGGTACACATATATCCATGCAAGCAAAATACTCATACACATAATCAATTTATATTTTTTTAATATTTATTATTTTGAGATGGGCATGGTGATACATGCCTTTAGTCCCAGCACTTAGGAGGCCTAGGCAGGTATATCTCTGAGAGTGCAAGGCAAGCCTGGTCTACAGAGTGAATTCCAGGCTACATGGAAAGACCCTGTGCTGGGTAGTTTTATGTCAACTTCACACAAGCTAAAGTCATTGGAGAGAAGACTTCAGTTAAGAAAATGCTTACAAGCTGGTTGGTGGTGGTGCACGCCTTAATTCTAGTACTCAGGAGGCAGAGACAGGGGGATCTCTGTGAGTTATAGGTCATCCTGGTCTACAGAGTAAGTTCCAGGACAGCCAGGGCTACACAGAGAGACCCTGTCTCAAAAAAAACAAAAAAAACAAAAAAAACCCCACATACCCTGCAGAGAGAGAGAGAGAGAGAGAGAGAGAGAGAGAGAGAGAGAGAGAGAGAGAGAGAGAGAGGGAGAGAAAGGAAGATAGAAAGAAATTGCTTGCTTGAGATATCTATTTCTCCTCTCACTTTCCCAGGATATCTTTTCAATAGCAGCTTTAGGTTTTTCTTTACATTTGATCTCTCTCTCTCTCTCTCTCTCTCTCTCTCTCTCTCTCTCTCTCTATGATTTGTCTGTCTCTCTTTTTCTAAGACTGGGCTTCGTGTAGTCCTGGTTGGCCTTGAACTTCTGTACCTCCTGTGTCTACTTCTCAAGTGCTGGCTTACAGGTGTGCACTACCACATCTGGCTCTTAGTTAAACTTCCTTTTAAGGTTAAGATTTATCTTGTCCTATGTATGTATGTGCACACGTACAAATGTGCTGTTGTTATTTGGTTCATGGTTTAACAATATTTTATTAATCAGGCCACTTATCAGTAGACACGTGATTGCTTAAATTTCACTACTATGAGCAATGCTTGTGTTGTATTTGTGCATGTGTAAATGCAGCAGTCATTCATGTGGCTATTTAGGTGTGGAACTGCTCATCCTGAATATGCACAATTTAACTTTTAAGTTATGTCGTTTGGTTGGTTGGTTGGTTTGGAGGCGAGGTCTCGCTATGTAGTGGATCTCACTCTGTAGACCAGGCTGGTCTCCATCTCCCAGAGATCCACCTGTCTCTGCCTCCTGAGTGCTGGGAGTAAAGGTGGGACTGCTGTTATCGGCTCTTACCTGTTTGAAACCAGCTCTCTAAACATTGGGGAATGCTTCAGCAGACACCTTAGTTTTCATCAGTTCTGGAGTAGCAAATGATTTTTCTCAGGCTTTTTTGTCTTGTTCCGTTGTACCCTGTTCCGTTACCAGGCCAATACTTTGGCGGTCCAGCCCTGCCCTGTGCTGACCTGGCCACACAGTCAGCCTATCTCACTTTCTCCATGGTCCACACTGTGCCAGGTCCTTTCCAAGCACCCCGTTCCACCTCATCTATCTGTGCCCTGCTGGACCAGAATGAGGGGCCCACTGTTTTCTCAGACTCAGCTCCTACTTTTTGCCTCTGCAACTTGATCGTCTCCCTTTATTGATTCAATAAATATTTATTGAGCCCTTTCCTTCTGGCCAGGTGCTGGGAAAAAGAGGCAAACAGGAAACACAATATCTTACAGTTCATGGAGCTTACAGTTTTGTTTTGTTTTTTAATTTTATGATCATTGGTATTTTGCATGCATGTATGTCTGTGTGAGGGTGTCAGAAGCCCTGGAACTGGAGTTACAGATGGGTGTGAGCTGCCATCTGGGTGCTGGGATTTGAACCCAGGTCTTCTGGAAGAGCAGCCAGTGCTCTTAACCACTAGGCCATCTCTCCAGCCCCAGGAGCTTAGAGTTTTTAATCGTAGGTGGAGATGGGTAAGAAAGACACCTGTTTAAAAAAAAAATTGAACAAGACAGCTTTCCACAGTTTTAAGTATCACAAAGTAAAATATCACACTGATGTGAAATGGGGGTCTGGGTGTGTTGGTGGCAGAGGATGTGAGCCAGTCCAGGTGGGGACAGAAAGGCCTTGATTCAAGGAAGGCTTTGCAAAGATTATATTCCTCTGGAGAGCAACAGTGTGAAACCCATTCACACCAGAAGTGTCTGTGAGCCTGAGCAAGTGCAGACGCCTCCCTCGGAATGGCCTCAGTGTGCCCAAGAACAGAGCAGCCCTTGTGGCTGGGTGGTCAGCAGGGAGAGAGGTGGAGGCCATAGGAGCCAGAGGCGAGCTCAGTGATGCTGCTGGGGCCTTGCTGGTGTTCTCTTGGGCCAGGAGGCGGCCCCTCTTCATCGTCACGTGGGGGAGGGGGCCCAGCAGATCCACAGCACTTACCACAGCGCTTTGAGATCTTGTCCTTGCTGGGAGCCAGTTTACTTTTATCTTACTGTTTTGTGTCTGCCTCACAAAGGACAACACTCCAATTGTCTAGACTGAGGAAGGTCAAGGCCAGAAAGGTAGAACCCGGAGCAGCCTGTCCTGTCTGCCTGGGCTGCTGTGGGATGAAGTGAGTGTCGGTGAATAAATGTGGCTGTGGGGTCTGTGAGCAAATTCTCATAGTTAAGACAAATTGCCTTAGGATTGAAGATGGCTAGGACTTTTCCTCTCAGAATCCGAGTTTGTGGACTGTCATGTTCTGTCACTTGTCATATTCAATGTTCTGCTTACCCTGAGCTTCAGGTTGCCATTTTCATGCTGGGAATAGATCAAACCCAGAGCCTCACGCATGGCAAGAAAGTGCTCTACCACTGAGCTGTCCAGCCCTGACATGAGAGGGTTTTGTTTGTTTGTCGTTTTGTTTTTTCCCAGATGGTTTCTCTGTGTAGCCCTGGCTGCCCTGGAACTCTGTAGACCAAGCTGGCCACAACTGAGAAATCTGCCTGCCTTTGCCTCCTGAGTGCTGGGATTGAAGGCGTGCACCCAGGTGGCCACCACCATTCCGCTGAGCCTTAGGGGTTTATGAAGTCATGATGTGTTACCTGTGATGGAGACTGTCCCCCACATAGACCAGCTGCTGAAGGATCACAGCAGGCCAGAGAGGGCCGCACATGGGTGATATCTTTTTCTCCCCAGCATAGTCTTTGGGTCATGTATTAGACCTGTTTTACAAATGAAAAATAAAACAAACCAAAAACCCAGAGTGTCACAGACGGCATCCCTTGTCCCCAGATCACTAAATGAACACATTATAAAGCTGTTATTTGTAACTTCGCATTTTGCTAAACTCTCTATGAGGCTGCCACCCTAGAAGTAATAGAAGTTATAATACAGCACTTGCTAACATGCCCAGATAACATTCCTGGGTGAACTTGTTTTAAGCATTTGTCACAAACAGAGGAGCAGTCTGTGAGCTCAGGGTCTGTCTGCACCTGGCCTGCCTGGGCCAAAGGCTCTTTGACCAGATTTACTAGCTCTTGGGCAAGGTGCCCAGCAGCTGTAGCTCGGTTGTGGTATTTCTAAGGTGGGGATAATGATGGTACCTACCTCATTGGGTGGTAAGGATTAAACGGGATACACACTTAAAAGGCTCACGGGAGCCTTGCACTTAGTAAGTCCTCAGTTAATGTTCTCCTGATCTCAGGTGTCTGCTCAAATGTGGCCTGACCCCCTAGAGCTAGTGTGGGTACCATCCCCCAGGATGAAACCAGGTCTTCAGCATCTCAACTCTCTGCCTCCTTCTCTCGTAGGTGTTTCCCAACACTCACATGTGAGGTTTATTGACTGGTTCTCCCCCCCCCCCCCCCATGATAATGTGAACATTCTCTGGACGGCCTGTTTTGTTCCAGTTTCAGGCCCCAAGGTCGTGTCTGGCATGCAGTTGGCTGCTTAATGGCTCTCTGTTCCTGACAACCTTGAGCTAGAACTTTTTCATTCTGGACAAAGCCATCACCACCCTGCAGCCCCTGCATGTGCCCCGTGGATTGGCGTGCCCCGTAATTCCATCTCCCGGGCTGCAGATGGGATCGTGATTAAGTCATGAATGTGCCCATCTATCTAGCTGTGACCTCTCCTCGCCTGCGTTTCTAACTATCTTCAATAGTTAGAAATTGTGCACAACTCTGCAAAATCGAACTCTTGCCTCTCCTTCCGAGCCAGCTCCTCCTCCCGTGCCCCAGACTGATCGGTGAAGAAGGCCTTCACCTACCCTCTGAGAAACCTGGGAGCCAGCCTGCCTTCTCTTCCTGTTCCCCCTCAGCCTGCAGCTCTACGGCTGTCCTGTGGTCAACCACTGCCCATTCTGGAGAATTGTGTACACAGGAGCCTAATCTCATTTTGTTTACACAGTGGCCCGGGAGGCAGATTCCTTCCATATAAAATAAACAAGGTGAGGTTCCAGAGAAGTTAGAGACTTACCTAACCACCAGGCAACCCACCTGCCTCCAAAGCTCCCAGGTAGCGGGCCTTAGTTTGGCGTTAGTCTTTGATCCGTCAACCCCTCTTCCCTGGAGCAGCATTTATCTTTTTAAATCCGCATCCAGTCCTAAGGCTCTTCTGCAGGACCGCCATTCTTGGTCTCCGTTCGCATCTTTATGCCCTTGTGTAGCGAGCTATACCCAGTTGGGTCTGCTTCTAGCCCCTGCCTCCGTCCGCTGCCCCACATCCCTAGCTGCACGCAAGCCTCGTAGTCTCTTGTTAGAAGACTACACATACTGCCAGGGGCCCACAGTGCCCTTGCTCTCTGCTTAGTGGAATCTTTTTGGTCCTTCCACGTCCTGCTTATAAGCCACATCCTCTGTCGCAGTTTTTAAAGAGCATCCCAGATTGCCCCTCCCTACCTGGGTGCATTCCGAGTCATAATTCAAGTGGACGCGTTTCTGAATCTGATGTGGAGATGGGAACACTTACATGCTCCTGGAGACGATGAGATCACTAATGGAACAAATCTAAGAAAATGCCCCGTGCCCCTCCACGGCCCTGTGAGGCTCAGGGCGAGGCCTTCTAGGGTTGGAAGCATCTGCCTGCACCTGGCATGCTGTGTACTGTGCTCAGTTATGTGTTGAGTGTGTGAAGAGAGTGAAGGTTTTTCTGTTGTTGGTAGGGTTGGGTTTTTTTAAATTTAATTATTATTATTTTTATTGAGACAAGGTCTTATGTATCCCAGGTTGGCCTTGAACTGGCAATGGGATGATCTTGAATTCTTGACCCTTCTGTCTGTCTCCCTAATGCTGGGATTACAGGTATATGTCATCACACCTGGCTTATTTGGGGCTGAGGGTTTAACCCAGGGCCTCATGCATGCTAGGTAAGGACTGTGTCCAGAATAGCTTTTTCTAAGACTACCCAGAATCAGTGTATGGGCACCAGGCCTCCTCACTTGGTCTCGCCTCCTGGGACATCTCTCCCAGCCTGGGTCATCTCTCCCAGCCTGGGTCCTTGTCTCTAAGGGGGGAAGGATAATCTTCTTGCACAGGTTGGCTGCTGAGAAGATTATAGGAGTGAACGGAATGAGGGAAGTTTGTAAACGCAGGCCTGGCTAAGGAGTCTGTTACAGGCACAAAATATGTGAGGCTCATAACTAAGAACAGGAACTGGGAAGGCAGGTCCTAGTCTACAATAACCTTAGAGTCAGGACTTCACTGGGGAATTATTTTTTAAATATGTATTTGTAAAATTATGTGTATGTATTTGTGTGTGCGCATGGGTTTGTGCATGTGACTACAGGGCCTGCAGGGGTTGAAATTACAGGTGGGTGTTAGCAGCCAGGCAAGGGTACCGGGAACCAAACTCACATTTCTCCAGCTACCCTAACCTGGCTTTTTTTTTTTTTTTGGGGGGGGGGGCAGGGTATCAGCTGTATGCTCTGGTTTGCCTGGAATTTGCTGTGTAGACCAAACTGTAACTCAAACTGCCTCTGCTTCCTGAGTGCTGGGATTAAAGGCAAAAGTCACGAAGCCCTGACTTCTCCAGCGCCACCCCACCCCCTTAAATAAAATATGTTTGTGAGCTGGGCATGGTGGTACATGCTTTTAATCCCAGTACTTGGGAGGCAGAGGCAGGTGGATCTCTGAGTTAGAAGCCAGCCTGGTCTATGTGGTGAGTTCTAAGCCAGCCAAAAGGCTACACGGTGAGACCTTGTCTCAAAAAAAAAAAAAAAAAAAAAATCCATTTTTATATTTGCTTATTTTGTAGGGGTGTGTGTGTGTGTGTGTGTAACACAAATACGTAAAGGTTAAAGGACATTTCATGGGAGTGGTGCTCTCTTCCCACCACGTGGGTGCCCGGGGACTGAACTGTGGTTTTTCAGGGTTAGCAGCAAGCCCCTTTCCTCAGCGATCCATCCCACCAACCCTCATTGGGGTGTCTAAGAGTTAAGCCAACGGAGGATATCACTGGCACTTGCTTTGGTTTGCAAGGCCTCGCGGAAAGGTTAGCCTTCTCCGTCTTTGCCCCAGCACTTCACCGCTGGGCCTGTTCACCCCTAGTCAAATCCCAACCCCAGGGCGTGTGCCGGAATCACCTGGGGAGTAGTGTATGGATTACAGGTCGCTACCACATAGCTCCAGAATCAGAATTAGGAATGGTAAACGGGGCCCTTCCGAAAGTCGCCCTGCGGCTTTGATAGTTAGCGAGGTTGGGAGCCACAGGTCCTCATAACACTCAAAGACCCGGCGCTGCACGCTGAGAAACGTCTCTGCATTTTTGATAAAAAGAGCGGTAGCGTGCTCAGCGCCTTCTCTGTGGTCTGCACCGGGGGGAAAAACCGCTCCAACAATAGGAGAGAACAGGAGCAGACCGCACCAGCCTACCCACCCGCTCTGCATCCTGCAGTATTTTCCCAGGTCCTACTGCGGCAATTTAAATGCTAATATGTACTTAAGCACAGCCATCAGAGAGAATGATGTTTATGAGGGCCCAATTCTTCCTAGCTTTCTCTGGTTAAGGAGTCGCGTATTTAAATTCTTTGACCTTTCAAATTTGGAAAAAAAAAAAAATCTCATTTTGATGTTTTCTCAGCAGATCTTGCAAAAGGAGAGAGGAAGGCTTCCAGCCACTGAACCTGAGCCCCGCGACGTCAGTGTGCTGAGTCATAGTGTTCTCAGGGTCAGACACTTTTCACCCAGGAAAAGCCCTGCAGAGCTCCACAGCAGGAGCAGCAAGCTGGGATGGCGTCATTTGAATATGAATGAGAAGACTGAGGAGACAGTGCATATCTATGCGCTGACTTAGTTCTGCTTTTAAGCTAGTGTTTGGAGATTTCTAAGAGCAGAAATGGTCTTTCTGGTTAGTGAAGTTGGGGAACAGTATTTCTTCCTGGGGTTCAGCGCTTAAGAGCCCTGGTTGCTCTTCCAGAGCGCCCCGGTTAAATTGCCAGCACCCACGTGGCGGGGCTCACAACTGAAGCTCCAGTTCCAGGGGATTGGGTGAAGTCTCCTGGCCTATGCTGGCACTAGGCACGCATGTGGTGCTTAGACAAACACCCATACACTGCTCCTAGAAAATGAATATGAATGTCAAAGTACCGTCTTGTGGTGTTGGGTGGTGGTGGTGGTGGTGGTGGTGGCGGGGAGGCGTAATCTCTGCTAGTATTTTAAAAATTCAGTTAAGATTTTAAATTTAGTTTTTAATAGCCAGTAAGAAAGTGAGGGGGAAAAAAAACCCAACAACAACAAAAATAAACCATGTCTTAAATCAGCTCAACTTTTAGGAAGTCAGTTTTTCTATTTTGAACATGTCCTTGAGTGGACTGGAGACATTACTGCTGTATGGAGGAAGTGTTGAGTGGACAGGGGATGTTAGTACTGTATGGGGCGTGGGGTGGGGGCAGTGGGGTGGGGGTATGGCAGGAAGCTACAGTTTCCTTAGAACTAGGTGTGTAGGAATTGTTGGATGTAGGGAGCACAGATAAATGCACAAGACTGGGCAATCTGTCTGGGAGGGGAGGCTCATACCCTTCTTTAATCCCAGCACTAGGGAGGCAGAGGCAGGCGGATCTCTGTGAGTTCGAGGCCAGCCTGGTCCACAGAGTGAGTTCCAGGACAGCCAGAGCTACACAGAGAAACCCTGTCTGGAGAAGAAACAAACAAAGACTGAGCAATTTGGTCTTTAGAATGACTGTATTATTTTTATAACATAAGAGTGTTTTGTTCTCTCCCTAACCCTTTGGGATCCCCCAACAGGAAGCCAGGGAGCTCAGTGTTAACAACTCTACCGGTCCTTCCACAAGGTGGTAACTTATCATAGAACCAGTGCACCAGCCCTTCCTTCAGACCGTTTTGAGTAGAGTGGGAGCAGCTGATCTCCCCATTGAGAGTTCACACGGAGAACTGCAGTCCTTGGACCAATCAGTGCCTGTGAAGTACCAGGGGCAGCTACTGCCCTAGGGGGCCTCCATCCCGTGGGCCAGCAACTGGCGGGTGCTCTGTGGCTCACTCCATCCTCACTACGCCCTGTAAAGGAGGAACTGTTGTTTCTCAGTATCTCAGAGCAGTGGAGCATTCCCACAGCACTCAGAGCTGGTGAAGAGTGGGAATCTGAGTCCAGAGTGGGTGACCGGCACCCTTGTGACTAAGCACTCTGGAGGCTGCCGGCACACTCGTAAAAATGACTAGTCACCAGCAAGTCATGCTAAGTACAGGAAGAATGTCATCGGCCGAAGTTCTTGCTTTCCCTGTGAACAATGAAGGGGAAAGGGGTGGGGTAGGGTGGGAAGAGAGGGCAGAAAAGCTGCTTGTGTGTGTGTGTGTCCACAGCTCAGAGGGACTCAGACAGATTTCCAGTAGTTTTCTTTAAGTAAGACCTACATATGAAAATGAAATGACTTAGCCATCTCTCATGGTCTTTTTTATTTATTATTATTATTATTATTATTATTATTATTATTATTATTATTTTGAGACAGGGTTTCTCTGTTCAGTTTTCGAACCAGTCCTGGATCTCACTCTGTAGACCAGGCTGGTCTCGAACTTACAGAGATCTATCTACCTGGCTCTGCCTCCTGAGTGCTGGGATTAAAGGCGTGTGCCAACACCGCCCAGCCTCTCAAGGTCTTTACCTAGTTATGTTGATGAATTAAGAGAGTTTGGCATTTAAAAAACAAAGACAGGGCCAGTAAGATGGCTCAGCAGGTAGAGGAACCTGCTGTCAACCCTGACTAGCCCGGAACACACACAGTGGGGAGAGCGAGCTGATTCCTATCTGCTGTCTGCTGATGTCCACACAAATGCTATGAAAACACTCACCCCCTTACTAATAAATAAATGCAAAAGAAAAAAAAAATAAAGACAAACCCCAGCCGCCCCCCAAACTAACTTCTATTTGTTATTTTACCTGTGACTAGACCTGGAAAGGTCCAAGTGTGCCAGGGAGAGAACAGGGACCTTCTTGAGGCAGGGCAGGGACCCAGAACTACCCAGAATGCAGCAGGGTGGCACAGCACAACCCAGCTGTGGTCCTAGCCTGCAAAGTGAATTTTCTATTCCCACTTCCTGAGAGGCTGAGTGCTGGGAGGCACCATGCAGAGGACCGGGGATGCTCTGGGGCCTGGGGTCAAAAGCTTCCGAGAAACTGAGCTGAATGAGTGAGGCGGAAGAAGGTGAGGCCTAAGAGGTTAGGGGTCAGGCTGGTTAGTGAACAGTTTCCTGTGCTATGGCCAGGAGCCAGGGTGTATACATGCTGGGTGAGGGCTCTACCACTGAACTGTACCCCTGCCCCACTGTTCAGCACCATTTTAGGGACTTGCTATTTAAAAAATAAAAAACACTTAATAACATGTATTAGGGACTGGAGAGATGGCTCAGTGGTTAAGAGCACTTGTTGCTCTTGTAGGGCACCTGAGTTCAGCTGCCAGGACCCACATGGTGGCTCATGACTTCCATAATTCCAGGTCCGGGCAATCCAGTGGGACAAATAACTGAGGTGCCTATTTAATATATCAAAGTGGACCTGGTCACCGGGTTCTCCCAACATCCCTCAGTCTCTACCTTTTGCAGGGTATGGCTGGCACACCCCCACTCCCCAACTCTCCAGCCCAGGGACTGGGCTGCCCTTATATAACCCACCCATTTTGGTCATCATTTTTTAACCTTTTGGGCTGCTGCACCTGGGTCCCCTCTCTCTCCTCTTCCTTCCCCTCCCCCACCTCCTCACTTGGCTCAGGGTCATGTCCACTCTGGACTCTCCCAGATGTCCCTGCCTCTGGCTATGCTCTGCCTTTTATCTATGATAAACTTTCTCCTCCACTTTACTTAGGAGCAGTCATGTTCTTCTTTTTTTTTTTTTAATTTCTTTTTTCATTCAACGACTGTGAGAAGTCTCTTTGGGCACCAGGCATGCCTGAGGTACAAAGGTATACAGGCAAGCAGAGCAGCACTTACACACGTAAAACAAAATAAATATTTAAAAAGTTTACATGTGTGTATGTGTGTGTGCGTGTGTGTGTGTGTGTGTGTGTGTGTGTGTGTGTGTGTGTGTATGTGTGTGCATATTTGTGCCACAGCATGCTTGTGGAAGTCAGAGGACAATCTACAGGAGTGAATCCATTGTCTTTCTGCCTCTGAACAGAAGAGGACACAACATGACAGAATTCAAAAGACTACTCTGGGTATGGGGAGATGTCTCAGTGGGTAAGAGTGTGTCTCATAAGCGCGGGGACCTGAGTTCAAATCCCTAGCACCCCTGTAAAAAGCTGGGCACAGCTGTGTGAACCTGTAACCCCAGTGCTGGGGGACAGAGACAGGCAGATGGTGGTGGTGGATGGGCAGTTCCTCGCTGGCCATCCAGCCTATGAAATGCCAAGCTTCAGGTTCAGCTAGAGACCCTGTCTGTCTGAAGAGAATAAAGTGTAGAGTATGGGCAGGACACCTAATGCCCTCCTCGGGCCTCTGGAGGCTCATGCATGGGGACCCCTGCCCCCACATTCTCTCCTCTCTCTCTCTCTCTCTCTCTCTCTCTCTCTCTCTCTCTCTCTCTCTCTCTCTCTGACTGCTCTGATTACTGTGAGAAGCCAGGGATAGTGGCTTATGCCTATTATGCCTAAACCTGAGAAGCTGAGGCAGGGGGATTGTTAATGAATTCCAGGCCACCCTGGGCTACAAGTGTGTTCCCTATTTAAGGTTTTAAGAAGATTTATTTGTTGTTGTTCTATGTGTGGGGATGGTTTGCCTGCATATATGTCTGTGTGTGCCTAGTTCCCATGGAGGCTGGAGGAGGGTGTCGGGTCCCCTGGAACTGGAGCCACCACGTGAGTGCTGGGAATGGAACCCAGGTCCTCTGGAAGAAGCGGCCAGTGCTCTTAACCACTGAACTGTCTCTCCAGCCCCTGAGACTCTATTTAAAACAAACTAAATTGAAACAATCACCTTCCCCCAACACCACCACCAAATGAAAACAAGAAAATGAGACAATGTAGAAATAAAAAAATAAAAAAAAAAAAATGGAGCTAGCTTTGACCAAGGCTCCCTCCCGACAATGAAGGGCAGATTTTGGTCCCGCAGGTAGGAGCAATGGGTGTTATGCCTTGGTGGGATGTGGAACTGAGAGGAAAGGAGAAATCAAGAACTGACTCTAGTTCTGGCTTTAAGCATTTGGTCTGTGAAGAACACCAAGAGTTCATGCCCACCTGTATCCACTAAGTATCCATGGAGACCAGCAAGCAGGGTCTCCTGCTTGGCATTTCATGGGCTGGATGGCCAGCGAGGAACTGCCCACCCACCACCACCATCTGCCTATCTCTGTCCCCCAGCACTGGGGTTACAGGTTCACACAGCTATGCCTAGCTTTTTACAGGGGTGCTAGGGATTTGAACTCAGGTCCCCGTGCTTATGAGACACATATATGCAGGTGGGCGTGGGAGGGGTGGGGAGTGGGGGTGGGAGGGAGGGCGTGTCTGATGTGATGACACTTGTTGGAAGTCACCAGCATATAAATATTTAAAGCCTGAGATGGGGATGATAACAGGAGTGCTTTGCTGAGTGATAAGAGCGATCCAGGGACTGAACTCTGAGGCACACCAGCACTTCATGTTCTAGGACAGGAGGGATCCGTGGACATTCTGGAGCCAAGGCATCCAACGGCCATTTTGGAGGTTTCACCAGGCTGCTAAGGGAAGGCGAAAGAATGTAGGTGAGGAAAAGGATGAGCAGAAAGATCCGGAGCTGGGGAAGCCTGGCTTGGAAGGAGAGAGGAGACACAGGGAGCTGAGGAGAGGAGAGGAGGGGTGTGGCTGGAGGTGAGGCTGAAAATGCACTTCCCTGACTGACAACTGGGAGCTCATCTCCTGCTGAAAGGAAGGAGGAGGCTGTCTTCAACTCACTGAGGTCTTTGCTTTGACGTTTCCTGCCTAGTTCCTCTGCAAGGCCCGCCACAGAAGGCCGTTCAGTAAGTGTGTACTGAGTGAAGAGAAGACTGAGGGGCGGGGGATGGCTCAGTGGGTAGTGCTTGCCCCGAGACCATGAAGACCTGAGGACGTCAATAACGAGGGGCACTGTGGTGTGTAATCCTTGTGTTTGGTGGAGACAGAAGAAGCTCTGGAAACTCATTGGCTGGCTAGCCTGGTGTACATTGAGGCAGTATTCTCTTCAATGACTGAAGACACTATGGCTCCGAAGGGTCGTTTAACTCAAGATTGCTTTGTGAGGCAGCCGTGGGGGCACACACCTGCAGTCTAAACACTCAGGAGGTAGAAGGAGAAGCCGCTGAATCTCTGTGAGTCCGAGGCCAGACCAGTCTATGTAGTGAGTTTCAGGCCAGCCAGAGCTAGAGTTCGACACTGTCTCAAAACAAAAAAATAAAAATAAAAAACAAACACAATTCTGTGAGAAGCTGCCTTTACCCCAGGCGGTCTCACTTTAGCATCTGTCATTTCAGCTCCCAACTGCGCTGTCTCTTGGGGGGCTGACACTTCTTCCCTGGAATCTGTGTGGGTTTTTCTTCCTGGAAAGTTTCTGACCCATTCTTTCTCAGAGGAGGTATGGCATGCTAAGGTGGTTCTGTGGCTTTGGGGCAGGAGGTTAGCTGGGATAGTGACTTCTTGGATAGGCTTGAATAGGATGTTGATCTGGGAGTCCTGTGGTGAATAGAGTTAGCCCGAGACTCGCTGAGGAGCTTTGTGTGCCTAGGGCTACAGGTCAAAGGTTGGGTAGATGAGCTCTGGAGTGAGGATGTGCTGAAGTAATGAAATCAGCAGTTCTGGTGAGGGAAGTGATTTTCAGATCTCCATTGTCTATATAGATACCCTTTTCTGAAATGGACCCCATCTCCACACCCCGCCCCCCATGAATAAATCCATACCTACAGAAAGGGCGAGACCTTTGCCCTTCTGCCGTCTTACGTGCTGTGTTTGGGTGTGGGAAAAATGCCTTCTGGGTTCCAAAGACAGGAACAGATACTCCAAATATTGATGCCAGCATGAGACAATGACTGGAGATGAGTGACACTCAACGCGTCCATTTCCAAGTCCGGCAGCTGTTTCTTTCAACCCATCGGAAGAGATGGTATTGCAGAGCCACGTGAAGGCCGTGACTTGCAGAGGACTTAAAAGGACTGCATGACATTGGTATAGCTCGGATACTTCCATTCCTTCCCGTATTCTTTAGGGAGGAGCTTCTCAATAATGACATTTGTAACTGAAATTTCAGGACACAATTATACCAAATGGTCTCTAGTAATCTCTCCAGAGACCCAGGCACTTGCCATAAGAAACGTGAGGAATCAAGTTTAACTCATTAAAGAATGCATCTCGCAGAGCAGTGGTGGTGCATGCCTTGCCTTTATTTAATCCCAGCACCTGGGAGGCAGAGGAAGGCAGGTCTCTATGAGTTCGAGGCCAGCCTGGGCTACAGAGCAAATTCCAGGATAGCCAGGGCTATGTTTCAACCTATGACAGCCAGGTTTTGGGAAACCCTGTCTCAAAAAACAAACACACATTTAAAAAAAAAGAAAAGAAAAGAAAGAGATAAAGAAAAGAATGCATTTCCCAGGCTAGAAGGATGGCTCAGTCTCTGAAGGCACTTGCTGTACAAACCTCAGGTCAACCCCTAGAACTCACATAGAGATGGAAGGAAGAACCAACTCCTAAGCTTATTCTCTGACTCACACACGTATGCCACAAGCATCCCCCACACAAACAACATGCACAAACACACAATAAAAAATTAACTAAAAAAAGATTTCTCATTCGAGAGGCAGAGGCAGAGGCAGGTAGATCTCTGTAAGTTCAAAGCCAGCCTGGTATGTAGACCAGATAGTGAGTGAGTTCCAAGACAGCCAGGACTACATAGAGACCCTGTCTCCAAACAAACAAACAAACAAACAAACAAACAAAAGAGTATTTTTCAATAAGCTTTTATGCTTCTCTCTAATTATACACACACATATATATGTATGTATATATGTATTTATGTGTGTGTATGTGTGTATATATATATGTGTGTGTGTGTTTACTTTGATGCCAAGGATGAAACCCAGGACTTTGTATATCCTGGGATAGCTTGATAGCTCTGAATCATACTTCCAGCAGTTATCAGAATTAGTAATATGTTTCTGATACTTTGATCAATTGTGTACTATTAATAGTGGGGATTTACTACTAACCAAGCATTTTTCTGTTTTTTTAGGATTATGGTTACAGAAAATTTTTTATTTTCTTAGATTTACTTATTTTATATGTGTATGAATGTTTTGTCCACATTTGCATGTGTGTGTACCACATTTGTGCCTATTGGATCTGCTAGAACTGGGGTTATGGATAGTGCAAGCCACCATGTGGGTGCTAGGAATTAAATCTGTCTTCTGTAAGAGCAGCCAGTGTTCTTAACTACTAAGCCATCTCTCCAGCTCCAAAGGTATCTTTTAAAATTTTATTGTATAATTTGATGTGTATAGGTGTATATCTGTGAACCATGTGCCTGCCTGGTGCCCTCAGAGGCCAGAAGAAAGTGTCAGATCTCCTGTAACTACACTATAGAGGTTGTGAATCACGATGTGGATGCTGGGAACTGAACCCAGGTCCTCTGGAAGATCAGCCAGTGAGTGCTCTTAACCACCAAGCCGTCTCTCAAGCCCTCCATTTTTGGTTTTTGACATAAGGTCTTACTCTGTAGCTTAGGGTAGCCTGGAATTCACTGTGTAACCCAGAGTGGCTTTGAACCAGCGGTGAGCCTCCTGCTTTAACCTCCTGAGCGCTGGGATTTCTGGCAGGAGCTTCTGTTTGCATCCGGCTTTTATTTTCAAATTTAATTCATGTTGATAGTTGGTAGTTTTGGTTTTGCTGGTTTTGGTTTTGGTTTTAAAGTCTTGTCATGCAGTTCAGGCCCATGGTTAAGTCACTATCCTTCTCTCTCACTTCCTGAATGCTAAGATGGCATGCAGCACCACACCCAACTATGGACAATATTTGTGAAAAGACTATCCATGAAACACCTTTTATAAAACTGCAAATTTTAATTTATTATTAGTGTGTATGTGTGTACATATGTGGTGTTTGTGAGTGCGAGCATGCACTTGTCGTGATTTGTATGTGTGGAATCAGAGGACAAGTTCAGGAAGTTGTTTTTCTCTTTCCAAGGTTCCCTCTTGTTTCTGTCCTGTTGCAAACTCCAGGCTAGCTGAACAGTCTCTCTAGTCTGCTGTGTCACCCCAGGAGTGCTGAGACAGCAGTTGCATACTATTGTACCCGACTTTTTTTTTTTTTTTCCTTCGAGACAGGGTGTCTCTGTATATCTCTGGCTGTCCTGGAACTCACTCTATAGACCAGGCTGGCCTTGAACTCAGAGATCTGCCTGCCTCTGCCTCTGAGTGCTGGGATTAAAGGTATGTGCCACATGGCTGGCTGTTATCTGTCTGTCTATGTCTGTCTGTCTGTCCATTTGTCTTTTGAGACAAAGTCTCCTGTAGCCCAAGCTGGCCTGGAATTCACTATGTAGCTGAAGGTGACCTTGAGCTTCTGAACCTCCTGTCTCCACTGGGATTACAGGTGTATACCACCATACCTGATTTATGATGTATTGGGGATTGAACTCAGGGCTTTTTGCATACCAGACGTCTACTTCACCAACTAAACTATGCCTCCAGCCCCCAACTATATATAGAGATATATCTCTATATATAGACATATATATATAGATAGATATAGATATAGATATAGATATAGATATAGATATAGATATAGATATAGATATAGGAGACAGGGTCTCACTATATAGGCCTGGCTGGCCTGTAACTCACTATGTAGGTTAATATGCCCTTAAACCCAGAGATTCTCCTGCCTCCGTCTTTGCCTCTTCCTCCTGAGTACTGGATTAAATCCCAATCAAAAACAAACAAGCAAAAACCACCCATCTCAGGAGCAGAACAGGAAGGCCCTGGCTGGGGGCCACTGTCTTAAGCAGTTGGAAAGTAAAGATAAAGAGCAGGTAGTTTGGTAACCCCAGGAAGTGGTGGAGAGGGAGTGTTTGCTGCGCTGACAGTGATGTGAACATGTTTGCAGTTTGAGGGTGGAGAAGCTGGCGCCGGAGAGCGCAGGTGGAAGAACATGCCCGTTTCTGCAGTGTGCGAAGTGTTCTCTCAAGCTCTGCACCGGGGAAGCTCGAGGGACACCTCTTCCCCTCTTTTCCTGCAGAACTGGGGCCCTTCTGTTCCAGCCAGCTGGGGATTTTACTCCGCGGTTCTGCAGGAATTTTACAGGAATGTCTCATGCAGGCAATGAGCCACTATTTTCTGACACACAGTTTCCAAAACTGCTTATTTCTACATAGCTCTTTTTTTTTTAATGTTGCAGATGTTTAAACCTCAGACAGGATAGGGCTGGGTGTGGGCCAACAACTTGCTCAACATTCTTTTGCGTCTGACTGGCTGGTGGAGGGTGAGCACAGCTCCTCAATTTCTTGGGTAGGACCGAAGAAGCACTTTTAAGGTAAAATATTTTTTTTCCTGGCCTTTATTCTTGAAGATGATCCTGGAAGTTATGAACCACTCCACTTCACATCTGAAGTGGGGCAGACCGTGGAAGGTGGAGGAGTGGCCTCCTCCTGGCTGCTCAGGAATGGAAATGAGGCTGGGTGGGGTGTGTGCACAGCTGCCCAGCTGCTGGGTTCAGGTATAGATGACCGTCCAGTGTGCCCTGGAAGGAACCGGCAAAGTCAGAGCGAGCAGGGCTCTTTCTCCATAGAAGCTTCTTTGTTACTCCGGTTCGCTCCGATTCGTTTCTTTATTTTTACAAACTTATGAAATGCTATCGACCAGAACTGAAGTAACAGAAAGAGAAGAAGGGAAGTGTTTGGTAATATTAAGAGAGACCCATGGTTGGGCTGAAACTTCTTACATTAGTCACTGCTGCAGTGGGAAGCCAAAAACTGTGAAAAGACAACTTTTTACATTTCTTACGTATTTAGAGACGTGTGCTGCCCTTTTCAAGATCCCATGGCGCGTGGCAAGGGAGTTGTTAGGGAATGGACTCTGTCCTCTAAATGTCCCTGGTGTGTGTATTTCTGGGTAAGTTTTTATGCTAATGCTTTGAGGAACTTACTATGTTATTGCGTTGCCAGCGAGGGATGTAGTTCTAAATAGATGTGTTTGAAGATCCTCCATCATCAGTGAGGCATTTTCCAAGACCTACTTTGTTGTGAGCCCTCCAAAGAAGAAAGTTTTGCCAGGCAGCGGTGGTGCACGCCTTTAATCCCAGCACTAGGGAGGTAGAGGCAGGAGGATCTCTGTGAGTTCGAAGCCAGCTTGGTCTACAGAGTGAGTTTCAGAACAGCCAAGGCTACACAGAGAAACTCTGTCTCAGAAGAAGAAGAAGAAGAAGAAGAAGAAGAAGAAGAAGAAGAAGAAGAAGAAGAAGAAGAAGAAGAAGAAGAAGAAGAAGGGAAGAAGAAGAAGAAAAAGAAGAAAAAGAAGCTTTGGTTTTTCTAGACAGGGCTTCTCTGTGAAACAGTCCTGGCTGTCCTGGAACTAGTTCTGTAGACCAGGCTGACCTCAGACTCGTAGAGATTCACCTGCTTCTGCCTCCTGAGTGCTGGGATTAAAGGTGTGCCCCACCACTGCCTGGCTATAACAGGCCTTACATACCTAGATGTTTTACACACAGATTCAGCCAACAAGGTTTAAAAATATAGTCAGACTCACATACTTAGCATATATAGACTTTCTTCCTTACTTTTATAACACAAATACCAGCTATGTGGAGACCTTTACATTGTATGAGGTATTATAAGTAAACTAGATATGACTTAAAGTGTACAGGAGGATGGATGCTGGTTTAAGTAAAATACTGTGTCACTTTATACAAGGGATTTGAGTGTCCATTGGTTCGGCTTCCTTGGGGGTCCTGTATAGATGTAACCAACCATCTTATTAAATAAGAAACGCAGAACCAATGCAAAGAAGAAAGCCAAGAGATCAGAGCTAAGAGCCTTACCCGTCTGCTGCAGCTAGCCTCTTCAGTCAAGAGACCTACTTCCTGTGTTTCTGTCTTTATATAGATTTTCTGTTCTGCCTTCTCATTGGTTGTAAACCCAACCACATGACTGCCTCGTCACTGCCTGTCTGTACAGACCTCCAGATCTTCTATGGTTGGTATTGAGATTAAAGGCATGTGTCTCCAATGCTGGCTGTATCCTTGAACACACAGAGATCTACCTAGCTCTGCCTACCAAGTGCTGGGAGTAAAGGCGTGCACCACCACCGCCCAGCTTTTGCTATGGCTCTGACCCCCAGGCAACTTTATTTATTAACATACAAATCACATTTTAGTACAAATAAAATATCACTATAGTCCTGGAGCCAGCCCCATACAGAGACCCAGGGACAGCTGCAATGTATTAAGTCCTTCCCTATGAACGTAAGATGAATGGACCCTCTAAACAGCTGCCCTTATCCAGGTTCCTGCCGGCCGTTGTTTTTGGTTGAATTTTTGGGATCCTGTGGACTCAGGAGGGAAAAGGTTATATTTCCTTTGACCTCTAACTGAAGAGCAGTCTAAACTTCATTCACGAATGGTGACAATCCTTAGGAATATTAACTATACCCACAGCTGTCACCAGGAGAGAGTCATGCATATTTTCAAATTATATTACAGGTGCTATATGTACTCAACCTTCTCCCCAGGCCGCCACTTATTTGTTATAAATAACAAATGTATTTGTTATAAAATCATATACTTAGGGAAAATGTCAACCCCTGTTTTTTTTTTTTTTTAAATACAAAAGTTATAAATTTATAAAAGAGTTTTTTTGTTGTTGTTGTTTGTTTTGTTTTTTCCAAGACAGGATTTCTCTGTGTAGGCCTGACTGTCCTGGAACTTGCTCTGTAGACCAGGCTGGCCTCAAACTCAGAGAGATCAGCCTGCCTCTGCCTCCTGAGTGCTGGGATTAAAGGCATGAGCTGCCACCCCCGGCAAGGGGTGAGGTTTTTAATGCTTATCAAGGGTTATAGGAATTACAAATCATTGAGAAGCACTGCTCAGCACGTCCCTGGAGTGCATTTCAGCACAGCACGCTCTTATCATCAGTGCTAAATCTGAGCACATTCGAGAATATTTTGGACCTGGAAGGAGGCTGGGCATTAAAATAACCACTGCAGCTGAGCAAGCCTTCGAAACCACAGACTTATGAGAAGCCTGGTCAAGTGTTCCAAGGCATGTGTGTGTCATCCTTCTTCCCGACACCCTCCTCACTCGGTAGATAAGGGACAGACTTATTTTTCATGTTGCAAAAATAGGAAACGAAGTGTAGGGAGTCTGGGAGAATTCTTACTCAAGATCACAGTGAGTCAGAGACTCCGAGAGCACCACAGAAGACCTGGGACCCTGATCGTGCCCCCAGATTTCCTGGGTGCAGGCCTTGCGGTCACAGAGAAAAATGTCATCATTTCACTTTCACTTTTGTTCCTGTTTGGTTATCGCACCATTCTCAGTTTGTACGAAGAAGGAAGTGTTCTGTTCTTGTCTTTTTTTTTTTTTTTTCCTCTCATCCTCTTCCCTCCCACCCCACCACCCGCATTTTTTTTTTTTTTTTTTTTTTTTTTTTTTTTTTTTTTTGAGACAAAAATCCCACTCTGGTTAGCCTGGAACTCTATATAAACCAGGCTGGACTCAAACTCACAAAACCCCACCTGCCTGTGCCTTGCGAATACTGGGATTAGAGGCGTGTGTCAACATGCCATGTTTCAGTCATTGTTTGTTTGTATCTGAGACAGGGCCTCCTGTAGCCCAAGTTGACCTCTGGCTAGCTGTGGGACCCTGACCACATCTTCTTGCTCTGGAGACTAAACCCAGGGCTGTGTGTGTGGTACGTATGGTATGTATGGTGTATGTAGTGTGTGTGTGGTGTGTGTGTGTGTGTGTGGTGTGTATGTGGTGTGTGTGTGTGTGTGTGTGTGTGTGTGTGGTTTGTGTGGTGTATGTGTGTGGTATGTATGTAGTGTGTGTGTGTATGTAGTGTGTGTGTGTGTGGTGTGTGTGTGTGGTGTGGTATGTGTGTATGTGGTGTGTATGGTATGTATGGTGTGTGTAGTATATGTGTGTATGTGTGGTGTGTATGTGGGGTGTGTATGGTGTGTATGGTGTGTGTGGTGTGTATGTATGTGGTGTATGTGTGTGGTATAGTGTGTGGCGTGTGTGTGTGTGTGTGTGTGTGTGTGTGTGTGTGTGTGTGGTGTGTATGTGGTGTGTGTGGTATAGTGTGTGTGTGTGTTGTGGTGTTGTGTGTATGTGTGGGGTGTGTGTGTTGTGTTGTGTGTATGTGTGGGGTGTGTGTGTTGTGGTGTTGTGTGTATGTGTGGGGTGCGTGTGGTGTGGTGTGTGTGTGTGATGTGTATGGTATGTATGGTGTGTATAGTGTGTGTGTGGTGTGGTGTGTGTGTGTGGTGTGGTGTGTGTGTGTGTGTGTGTATGTGTGGTGTGGGTGTGAAGAACTCTACCAACAGAGCTACATTTAGCCCCAAATGAAGCAGTTTTCTTTCCTTCCTTCCTTCCTTCCTTCCTTCCTTCCTTCCTTCCTCTCTCTCTCTCTCTCTCTCTCTCTCTCTCTCTCTCTCTCTCTCTCTCACACTCTCTCTCTCTCTCTCTCTCTCTCTCTCTCTCTCTCTCTCTAGGAATTTCTTTGGGGGTGTATTGTTGATGATTCAGTTGAATGTCGTTAATGCCTGTTTTGTGTAAGCCTCTTTTCTAGCCACAGAGGAGACCCTGAGTTGATCAACCCCAAGGTTACCGTGGAGGACCAAACTAAATTAATTTTTCAAACTCATGGGAGTTTGGAGGCCCTGGTAAGTTATTTACCTCTTCTCCTGGGGGAAAAAGTGCTTCTGTAAATGTGCATAGGCTTTTGCAAAGTGTCCAACCTGATTAGGAGCCACACCCCCAGCTGAGGTACAGGAATGACTTGGGCAGAGTGTTTTTGGCATGGAATGAAACAGTAATTCCTTGAGGGAAACACAAAGCCTCAAGCCATCGAGGAGAGAGAGAGATTGGAGATTAAATCAAGAGGTCAGAGGATCCGGTGTCCAGCCGGTCTGCCAGCGTCCTTGTGCACAGGCCTGGAGGGTCAGCTGAGTATGATCTCTGGAAGGTAGCGTCACAGGCACAGAGAAGTCAGGGCAGGGCCGGCGACATTGCCAACAGGAAAAGGCCACTGAACCTGAGGCCAGTTCCACTGGACACAGAGTTGAGGGAGAAGGATTATCAGAAACAACCCTTCCAGAGACCAGGCCTGCTTCTACTGCTACTGAATGAATGAGCAGTCTTTAAAAAAAAATTCCCCCAGAAAAATATTCTGCGACCCAGCCGGGCATGGTGGTGCACGCCTTCCCTGCCCTTCCCAGCCTCCCTCCAGCATGGCCAACTCTGTCAAGAGTTATCGGCCCCTATGGTAATCGGCTCATTACTTCCGTGCTTTTCCGTTTCCCTGACTTAGGAATTTTAAGGCCCGAGCTTAAGCTATTTCATCAGCTCTAAGCCTGCAGACCAAGATGACTCTGGCCTCCCAACACTTGCCCAGCCAGACGCTGGACGAGCGTCAGTGTTTCTGCAGGCCCAGGGCACACAGTCCCTGTCTTGTCTGTCACAGCCCGAGTGAACTGAAGACTCCTGCGGATTAAATTACTAAGAATGTGTTATACTCTTGTTTCGTGATTGTCTACATTTATTTTTATTTAGCAAAACCTAACAGCTGATCTGTCTGGAAAAACTATCCCTCAATAAAGATGATACGAAGGGTTTGTAGTGTAAATTTTAAAAGTTGGAAAAAGGGGTTGGATTTCACTGTCACCAAGACTGGCTTCAGCCTCCCGAATTCCAGGTTTAAAAATTAACTTTGCCAGTTGCCAGGTGGTGGTGGCACGTACCTTTAATCGAAGCACTCAGAGGCAGAGGCAGGTGGAGCTGGGTGAGTTCGAGGCCAGCCTGGTCTACTGAGTGAGTTCCAGGACAAGCAGGGCTATACAAAGAAACCTTGTCTCCAAAACAAAACAAAAAATGTTTTCGCTAGTAATGATCATTCCTTCTAAACCTAATATTTAATATTTTGCTTATTGTTTATTTGAGATGTGGTCTCATGTATCCCAGGCTGGCCTCAAATTAGGTTATATAATTGAAAAGAATCTTGATCTCGTGGTCCCCTTCCTCTGCTCCCAGAATTAGGATTCCACTTCTGTGCCCGCCTCTCTGCTTTATGCAGGGCTGAAGATCAGATGCAAGACTCTGTGTGCTAGGTAAGATACTCTACCAACTAGACTAGATACTTTGTTCTGTTTTTCATTTTCCATTGAAAATCTTATCCCAAGGTCAAGGCTGAGGGTAAGGCAGAGCCGTAGCCCGGATGGCAGGGCCCAGCGATGGCTGCCTTGTGTAGAGTGTGAGTTGACTGTAGCATCCGTGGCCCTTCAGCAAAGCTCCTGCTGCCTAATTCCAATTAGCTGGAACAGTGATTGACCTGAACACGGGAGGAGACCCCTGGACAGGCAGAATGGGGAGCAGTCCCAATCTGCTGCTTTTGTTAACGATGACATACTACAGGTCAAGGGCAGGCAAGCGGGGCTTTTTCCACTCACCCATCAAACCTGAGTGTTGTTGCAGGAATCTTAGAAGGTCTTATTAATAAAATCAAACCTGAGCCAGGTATTGGGGTGAATGCTGGAAGATCAGAGAAGCAGAACAAGCCACAGCTTCCTCACCTTGCCAATTCCTCAGCTGGTCTTGTTTCCTCAGACTGGAAGCCTCTGAGTCCTCACCCAAATGAATCTCAGCTGAACTGCTGCTCAAAAGCCTGAAAGCTTAACCAGGCAAATGCTTCTAGTTCCTGGTCCTCATGCCTTATATAACTTTCTGCTATCTGCCTTCACTCCCTGGGATTAAAGGCTCACTTCTTGGGATTAAAGGCATGTGTCACCACGCCTGGCTGTTTCCAATGTGGCCTTGAACTCACAGAGATCCAGAGGGATCTCTGCCTCTGGAGTGCTAGGATTAAAGGTGTGAGTGCCACCATTTTCTAGCCTCTTTATCTAGTGGCTGTTCTGTTCTTTGACCCCAGATAAGTTTATTAGGGTGCACAATGTTTTGGGGAACATAATACCACCACAGAGTGTGGCAGCACAGGATATGTAATCTCAGCACTTGGGGGGCTGAGGCAGAGGGATTCTTACAAATTTGAAGGTGGCCTGAGCAGCACAGTAAGACCCTGTCTGAAAAAGAAGGGGGGGGGGGTTGATGATCCTGGAGTGGTGCCTTGTGTCTTTAATTGGGAAGCAGAGGCAGGTGGATCTTTGGATTCGAGGCCAGTCTGGTCTATATAATGTGTTCTAGGCCAGCCAGGGCTACACAGTGAGACCCTGTCTCAAAAATAAAACAAAAAGAAGAGCTAGAAGAAGAAGAGGAAGGAGGAGGAGGAGAAGGAAGAAGAAGAAGAGGAAGAAGTCATCTTGTTGTCCATCAAACTGTGTGCCAGGCACTTGGGTGAGCACCCCAGCTCTTGTTTTGACTTTCTCCACAGTCCTGATTATTGCCCTTATTTCCCGTCTTTGAAACCGAGGCTTTGAGTGGTTGAGCGGAGTGAAGAATCAGACCTGGACTCCTGACTCTTACTTTGTCACCCCGTGGTCTTTCCAGTCACCCCACAGCCTAGGCTTGGAGACGGAACCTGGCTTTGCACTCCAGCTTCTGCTGTGACCAGCTGTGAGTAGACGACAATGGTACCCCACAGGGTATCTAGTGGGTTAGATGTGGCTGGGGTCACGGGGGACAGAGCACAACTCTTGCCTCTGACACGGCCTCTCCGAGCCTGTCATTTTTCTCTTTCCAAGAAGCCTGTCTCCGGCTGTCTGTCTCGTTTGCGATCAGTTCTCCTGTTTAGGACTCTAGCTTCCCAAGGCAGGGACTGCAGGATCTTCTTCCCGGCTGTGGCACCAGCAGTGTGAACATAGTTCCCAGCACACGGCAGACACTCAAGGGACGTTTCCTCACGGTCACATCTCCAGTCACTTCCTAAGTAGGCTTTGGCTCAGGGGTCAAAGGTGACTGCCACCTATTCTTATAAAAGTTGTGGGCTAAGAATGGATTTTACACTTTTTGTTTGTTTGACACAGAGTCTCATTTTACAGCCCAGGCTGGCCTGGAATTCACAGAATCCTTCTGCTTCAACTTTCTTGGTGCTGGGCTTACAATTGTAAACCCCCAGGCCCAGATGGTTCTTACATTAAAAAAAAAAAAAAAAAAAAAAGAAAAAAAATATAATTAGGTTCTTACATTTTTCAGTGGTTAGAAAAACCTAAGTCACTCAATGAGAATCATTCAAGCTTTGAATCTCTCTGTGTGTGTGTGTGTGTGTGTGTGTGTGTGTGTGTGTGTGTATATGTATATGTATGTATGTATATATGTAATATATATTCAGTTCTGCACGTGTATGTACATATGCAGTTTTACTAGGCCATAGCCACACCCAATCATTTGCATATTGTGTATGGTTACTTCCGTTCTACAGAGCTGGCTAGCAGCAGCCAACAATACAGACTGTACCGTAGACCTACCCTGTCTCTCAGGGCAAGCAGAAACTGCTTGAACATTTAGTCCCCAGGGCTTCTATCATCTCAGTTATTCACGGGTGTACTTAACTCTCCTTCATTCGAGTTTTTATTTACTCAGCGAATACTTGCTGAGCCTATGCCTTTTCAAACAAAAACGTTTAACTCCATTTGTCTCCGTGGTTAGGGAAGTGTGTTTGGTGACATCCGCTCACACTGTTTGGTTGAGGAGGCCTTTGGTGGCTCTGTAAGAAGAGACCACATGGCCCTGAGTTGAGAACCCACATCTTTGGGTGCTTCGTACAGATGTGCAGGCTCTGGAGGGGGAGCTCGGGTCCCCAGTCTGGGATGCAGCTCTTCTTTTGTACATTTGAAAGGCTTTGATCTCTGAGCCCGTGCCTCTGACTTCACTGCGCATTGTAAAATACATCCGCAGGCGCCTTCTTCCTCTTCCACCCAAGCTTTCCATTTCCTCTGTCCTCTGTCCCAGCTGTTACAGCTAGGTTAACTAAAGATGGGGGTCAGAGGCATGAGAAGTAACAGCACTCAGTGCTTAGCGTGTGGCCTGGAGAGCATACCGAGGCCTTGGCATGCACAGCCACTTTATTCTGCTCTCCAAAAGCCTGTCTTTCCGAGGTAGGTACCTTGTATTCATTCTGTTTCCCAGACAAAAAACCTGAAGCTCAGAGGGCTGGAACAATTTGCGCTAGGTCTGTAAAGCAGAGGCTCTGAGTCCAGACCGCAACTCCGGAGCACAAAATCCTAGTCATGTTGGTCAGGTGCCAGGCCAAGGAATTGGCATATCCTGTAAGGCCAGGAAAAGGTGTGGATAGAAAGCTAGGCTACCCACCCCCTTCTCCCCTGGAAAACTGGTAGTGACCGACCCAGTGCTTTGCATCATTGTGGATTGAGATTTTTCCACCAAGGGTTATAAATTCCACCAGGTCAGAAACCGGATGAGGGACGAAATTGGGGCTAAGGGTGTAGCTCAGTGGTAGAAAGCAAGCTAAGCATGCCTGAGGCCCAAACCCCTCCATCAAAACAAAAGGGCATCTTGACTTCTTGACTACTCCTAATGTAATCAAAGGATAATTACCCACAATACCTGGGGCTGTGAATTGAGCAGAACTGACCGGACTAGCCGGGCCTGAGATACATGTGGAATGTTAATCACAATTCTGGGGAAAAAAAAAAAAAAGGAGTAGTGGGTGAGTTTGGGGAGTGTTGAGTGAAAGCCAGGTAAGATCTTGGCCTTGTGGGTGTCTGAGGGAGGTTCTGTGCACAGCAGGGGCTAGCCTCTTATCCCGGGTTAGCAAGCATGTCTGAGGAGGAATGCTCCAAGGAACTGGGTTTGGGAATGTGGCTTTAGGCCTTGCGTTTCCTCTTTGTTTAGTTAGTAATTCCCAAACACTCATGTGAGTGCTAACGGACCGCCTTGTCTCCCTCCCCACTGCTCCTCCTGCCCTGGAAAGGGAGGGGGTCAGCACCACGTGTCCACAGCCAGCGAGGTCTATCCAGGAAAAGATTCAGAGACTGGTAAGACAAGATCATACTGGAGTTTTTTTGAGAGCCTGGTTACTCAACGATGGTGTCTCAGTAAAAATTCATGTCCACTGACTTCATATGAGCCTTCCTCGATGACTGAGACTACATATTTTAGTTTGTCAAATCCTTCCTTAAGTGGTTCAAATGTTAAGAAAGACCTTAGAACCTTAGCAAAATCCTTCTTCTCAACGACACAGGAGGCACTGGTTTCTGAGCCTGTGGCCCTGGGCTCCGGAGCAAAGTAAGCATGGGAATGCATGGAATTTATTTGTAGTTTGCAGGAAATAAAGTGTTATTGTTAGAGTAGTTTCCTGTCATAAAAAAAAAAAAAAATCTTTAATTTGGTTTTAAAATAGCAGCCTTAGATGTTGTTCCTGACCCAGGAACGTATAGGAAACCCAAAATTATGTGTTTTCTCTGCTTTTTGAATTTGTGGTGTAAGAATTCTCCGTATTTCTCACAGATAAGATGTTAGATGTTTCTAGTTTCCTGGTGGTGTGCATGCAAAGATGCATGGATTTACCACGCTCGAGTGTGTGTAGGTGGCTCTATGTTATAAATAGGGAGGTTCTAGAGAGTTCTATGATGTATTAGAGATGAAAAGCTATCTTTCTGAGGCGGGGGTGTAGCTCTGTGGCAGGGTGCTTGTCTAGCATGCATAAGCCCCACTTTCATGCCCAGTACTGAAAGAGCAAAGAAAACAGTAATAACCCTAGAATCCCCAGTTAGGGAGAAAACACAACGGGGGAGGAGGGTGGGGGGCGGGGGGGGGGGGACAGGGGGGATATAAATGCAGTATTTGTGTATGAAATCCTCAAAAAAAAAAAGAAGTTTTAAATCAAAAAACAGAAAGAAGGCCTGAGGTGGTGTGGCGCATGCCTTTAATCCCAGCACTCTAGAGGCAGAGGTGGGTGAATCTCTGTGAGTTCGAGGCCAGCCTGGTCTACAGAGGGAGTTCCAGGACAGCCAAGGCTACACAGAGAAACTAGCCTCAAAAAATGGGGGAAAAAAAAAAAAGCAAAAAATAAAACAAAAAGAAAAAGCAGAAATAAAAGAAAAGTGAGGTAGAGGCAAGCCTGCTTGTGTGTGTGTGTGTGTGTGTGTGTGTGTGTGTGTGTGTGTGTGTGTGGTTGGGGGGCTGGTGGAAGGTAGCAAGGGGTTGATGTTTGGGGTGGGGTGGGGGCACCCCAGAAAGGCTGCTCACTACTCACTGTAGACATGAAGCCATGTTTTCAGGATTTAAACGAAGACCTGGCTTCCTTCTCTTGTCTTTTAAAACTAAAATAATAATTTATTAGAATATAGAAGCATAAACTTCACCGACGTAGCTGCACACAGGTGTACAAGTCGTTAGCATTTATTAACTCACAATAGTTACAACCATTAGTTTTATGAATTCTGGAATGTTTTGTCATTCAGAAAAGAAACCCTGGACCCATTAAACAGTCAACCCCGTTTTCTCTTCCTTTGAGCTTCCTATATTGAAGAATTTGACTTTTCTAGAAATTTTACACTTGTGTGGTCTTTTGTATTTGGCTCCTTTCACGTACAATGAGAGTAGTGTTTTAAAAGTTCACTAACAGCCAGGGGTGGCCTTTGATCCCAGCACTCAGGAGGCAGAGGCAGGCAGATCTCTGTGAGTTTGAGGTCAGCCTGGTCTACAGAGTGAGTTCCAGGACAGCCAGTTAACAAAAAGCAAATGCTCCCCTACCCTTTACATTACCCCATATTTCTTATTCTAATTGTTAAACTTAAAACTAAAGATCCAGGGTAGGTTGCCAGCATTCAGGGTGTAGAGGCAGGAGAATCAAAATTTCAAGACCAACCTTGGCTAGATGGCAAATTTCATCCTAGCCTGGGTTACACAAGAACCTGTTTCAAGACTAACTAAGCAAATAAAATAAAACAAAATTCCTGTTTCTTGGGGCCCATTGTTTTAAAAGTCTGATAGATTATGAGACACATCTAGATGACGCTGGTTTCTGCCAGGCCCCTTCTGGGAAGGGCCTAGAGCATCCATGCTGTCTTAGAATGAGCTCCAGGACATCCCATGCTTTTTCCTTAGAATTTGTTTGTTTTTAAGACAGGGTTCTCTATGTAACAGCTCCAGCTGTCCTGGATCTCGCTCTGTAGACCAGGCTGGCCTCGAACTCACAGAGATCCGCCTGACTCTGCCTCCCAAGTGCTGGGATTAAAGGCGTGCACCACCACTGCCCAGCTCCTACTGGACTTTGTTTTCTTTTTTTAGAGTTATTTTATGTGCATGAGTGTTTTGCTTGCACGTATGTCTGTGTATCTTGTGCATCCTGGAACTGGAGTCACAGATGCTTGTGAACGAACCTCCACGTGGGTGCTGGAAACCCAGATCATCTGTAAGAACAGCAAGCCATCTCTCCAGCTCTGGATTTTATTTTCTTAACTGCAGTTGATCAATTTCTTGGAAACCAGGTTTTTTGTAGTTCAAACCAGTCTTGAAATTGTGACCCTCTGGCCTCAGTTTCGTCAATGCTGGGATCGTAGGTGTGTGTGTGCCGTTGTCTACTGCCTGTCTCATTTGTTTATCTGACTATTTAAGGATTTATATTTTATGTGTATGTGTGTGTACAGGAGCCTTTGGAGGCCAGAGGAAGGTGCCAGCTTCCCCCGCAACTGGAGTGACAGGTGGTTCTGAGCTCCTAGAATGGATGCTGGGAACCAAACTCAGGTTCTCTAGAAGAGCAGCGAGTGCTTGTAACTCATGAACTGTCTCTCTGGCGCCCTAACAGAGGTCTTGAGGCTGACATCAAACTCACCGTGTAGCAGAGAATAAGCCTGACGTCCTGACCCACCTGCCCCCACCTCGAGTCCTGGGACTGTAGCTTTCTGCCCGCCTGTCTTACTCTGTGTGGTTGTTGTCTTGAGACGGGGTCATCCTGAGAGTTCCTTCACATGTAGCCCGTCCCGCCTGCTTCCTGCATGCTGGGATTATACGAGTACATTGCCATGCATGCTGGGATTATACGAGTACATTGCCATGCATGCTGGGATTATACGAGTACATTGCCACGCCCGGCACTTGTCTCACTCTTCCAGGGTCTCATCCTCTGTTTTCAGAAGCTGTTGAGGAAGCATGACTTAGCTGAGGGGATAGCCTTTAGGGTTGCTGGGAGAAGCTTGAGACAGATGGACCATCACTTCAAGGGCTGCCATGGCTGTTTATTCTAGGATTCAGACAAGGCTGGTGCAGCGGTGCAGCAATGCATCCGTGCAGCGGAGATACAACATAGTCATGTCAGGAGGAGTGCATCAATGTATCCGTGCAGCGGATATACAACATAGCCATGTCAGGAGGAATGCATCAATGCATCCGTGAAGCGGAGATACAACATAGCCATGTCAGGAGTGCGCCCTGATAGACATCCACCACCCCTCAAGCCCTAGGCACGCCCTAGTCTCCTCCTGGGAACAGCTAAATTCCTTGTGTTGCTAAATTAGAGTTGGTTTCTGTTGCTGGATGAGGTGGTGATCTCTCCTCCCCCAACCTCCATTTTTTTTTTTTTTTTTTTTTTGAGACAAGGTCTTGCTTCCTAGACAACACTCCCCGCCCCCCAGACCTCAAAATTGCCAAGATCCTCTCGAATTCTGGGACTACAGGCACTGTGACTTTGTTCTCTCCATCCCCTTACTACTACGACGACGACGACGACGACGACGACGATGACGACGACGACGACGACGATGATGATGTTTTTTGAGACAGTATCTCATGTAGTTCAAGCTGGCCTCAAACCCCCTGGTAGCCAAAGATGTCTTCGATCTTCAGATTTTCCTGCCTTCACCTCCCAAGCCCTGGTCTTAGAGGGCTGCTGGGGATTGAACCCAGACCTTTGTGCATGCTGGGCCAGCACCCATCCAACTGAGTTGCATTCCCAGCCCCTCTTCTGCCTGCTGTTGTGACCTGCTGTGGGCAGGTTGCGTGTGCACATCCAACCTTAGAAAGGAAGACTCTAGATAGGACAGGCTCCTGGAGGGCCGAGGACACATGACGCGCTGTCGATCCTGTGGAGTGGGTGGTGAGATCCTGAGTCAGAGTTGCCCTTCTGTGAGATGAGGCAGGGAAAGAGAAGAAGGTCTGGCAGGGAAGAGGCAGCTTTCCAAGCCCAGGCTGGTTTAATTCTCTTCTGGAAGACCACCAAGAAAAGAAAACAAATTCAGGCTGCAGTCAAGAACATTTAAGCTTATCAACAAAGGGAATTGAGGAAGAGCGGGAAGAAGATAGGAAGGAAAGTGCCAGGGGCCGGGAATCCAGGCTCCTCTCAGCAGGAGAGCTGTGAGGAAAGCTTGAAGGCCTGGTTTGGGAAAGATGACTGTTTATTCTAAGGTGTGAGGCGGGAGGCTGCGATGCATTGATCTACAGTGACCAGTTTCCTGAAAATGTTGCTCAGGTATTTGAGCATTTTCAAGGATGGGTCAGTTCGCTCTGGCCGCCAAGCCTGATGGTCTGAGTTCAGTGAAAGTTGTCCTCTGACCTCCACACATGTGCTCCCCAATAAAGTGAATAAATAAATGTAATCAGATGATTAAAAAAAGAAGGAAAATACAAATTTTCTTAAAACCACTTTGCAGATCAAACATCTACATGTTTTCCCTCTAGTCTGGTACCTCCTACCAACTCCTGGAAGATTCCCGTCTCCATCTTTCCCCAGACATCTGTCCTGTTCCCTGCCATAGCACAAATCCTATCTTGTCATCTCC